>NC_052359.1:82531096-82576457 GCF_009727055.1 Benincasa hispida
GGATTAAATTCCATGTCTTCATGTCGTAGAGGGAAGTTGATTATGCCTGACACCTCTTCATCCGAGACAGATGTTGAAGTTGGTCAAATTTTTTTGAGTAAGAGTGATTTAAAAATGAGATTGTCTATTATGTGCATAAACAATAATTTACGATAAGGCGTGGCATGCAAGGGAAACCGCTTATGCTCTCACCAGAGGTACTCCAGAAGTGTCGTACGCTGTTTTACATGCATATGGTGAAACGTTAAAGATGGAGAATCCAGGTACAAGGTTTGAAATCGAACTTGAAAATGATGTCCATTTCAAGTACATGTTTATAACATTAGGACCTTGTATTAGAGGTTTCTCAAGTTGTCGGCCTGTGATAATTGTTGATGGATCGCATTTGAAAGGAAAATACAAAGGGTCCATGTTGGTCGGCTCTCCATGGATGGCAACAACCAATTTTACCCACTAGCATATGTCGTAGTGGACAAAAAAACTGATCGAGCTTGGAAGTGGTTTATGTCGAACTTGAAGTGTGCCATTGGAGAACCCCCTAACTTGGTGTTCGTGTCCGATCGAGCGATATCTATTGGCAATTGTTATAGGATCCATGTGTGGGACAATCGATTGGATGGTATTATGAACCTCCATACGAATGAATACACATACAAGGAATTTGACTAACTCGGTATCCCATGTTCGCATGCAATTGTGACTGCGCGAGAATGAAATATCCCCATCCATGGTTTGTGCAGTCCATTCTATAGCATTGACCTTCCCCACCTTCTAAACTACTGCCACTATTTGAACTACTAGAGCTCCCTGAACTTTCAGTGTCGGAGTGTGCTTGTCTTACGACCCGTCTATCAATTGGGGTATTCTGAAACTTCTTCTCAGCATCGGACATGACAAGACCCTCTTTGACTTTTGTCTGCATTAAGGAACCCAGTAAGATGGTTAATGTACATTTAACTACCAAATAAACATACTGTGGCTACATAGATTACACTGACATTTTGAGACTAAAAAATGTCTCTCTCGACTGCTTTGAATGACACCGAGTGGGAGCATGACCACCGTAATATACGAGGAATGGCTACCTTGCTCTTTCGAGTGGCAACATTCCCTGCTATTAACGATAGGATCTCGTACGTCTATACCTAAATCCAAACAACTCAAATTTACAACTATGTTAATGTTAAACCAAAGATAAAACTAAGTTAAGGAACATCAACCTGGAATGCTTGGGGAAATCCACAGAGCGAGTACTTCACAACACAATTTTTATTTCCCCTCACCCTCTCCTTGTATAAACCAACCTTATCGTTTAGTGGGGTCTTCAGAGTTTCGGTGTCCTCTTCCAAATAATTGTACCCCAATCAAGATTATTGTAGTAATCTATGTCTTCAACATCGTCAAATAGAGTACGATCAACAACATTCTTTTGCTTGTTTTTAACCATCATTGCAACCTCTGTGTAATATACTAGGATAATTTTCATAGCATCATCATCATTTTCAAATACCAATTTTTTGTATTCTTCTTCAAGTAAATTCAAGTGGAATACGTTTGAGGTCGACGGATTACCAAAGTACCTCGTAAAAAGTTCTTGTGAGGACTTTTCACTTCGTACAACTCGCAAAGAGACCGCCACAAACCAATGATCAATAAAAAGTCGTCCTTCGAAAATGTGACGACCTTTCCTCTGACAAAGAAACTAATTGAGTCCACTCTTGACTTCTTCACTTCCCTCAATAACATATGGTGGATTAGTGGGTTGTTGAATACAAGTTCAATGTCTACAAAGCGACCAAAAACTGTTTTCTTGAACATCTCTAACTGCCTTCCGGTAAGCTTCTTGTCCTTTACAATCTTGCTGGCATTAGTAATGTGGGCTAGGTAAGTTATTTGCTCGGGAAACCTATCAACTTCACGAATTTTCAAAGATTTTGACATCTTAAATTACTCCTACATTGTAATGAACATTCAATTTATCAGTTAACAGGTTCGTACTAAAAAATCACTAAAAAAACATACTGTTAAAGTCTCGTTAATCTCGCTCTTGCCCATCTCGCTTTCGCCCGTCTCGCTCTAGCCCATCTTGCTCTCGCAAAACTCATCCACTACCTTGTCTGACTCTAACTATATCTTCTTCGTCCTCAACCAATGCAGAACACATCGAAACCCAAAATAAAAAATAGACGCGACTGATTAAACCTCGAAACCAGTTATAAACATGACAACTGATCAAACGAAACCAACATAAACAGACGCAACACAATATGGAAGACAAAAATTAAATTCACTAACCCAGTAGAAAACTTCGATACGGCAATAGATGATGATTGTTTTGTTAGAGCGAGGGTTGAACGACACTTACACAATAATTTGAGCGAATGGACGACCGTTTGTGGAGTTGCATTCGTAATAGAATAGGGGGCATTTTTGTAATCTCATATCGTGATGACTAAGCAGATGGTTAATTGACATTATTTTTTAAAAAATGGGTTATTTGACATTTTGGACCCCAAAAATGGGTCATCCGTACAAATTTCCAAGAAAGTAGGATAGTTGGGAATAAGATTGAAAATGAAAAAAAAAAAATGTTAAAAGAAAGATTGAATATAAGATAGATAGAAAAAAAAAGAAAAGGAAAGAATGAATTGATAAACTCAACAAAAGGAAAGAAAGAATTGATAAATCTCAATAGCGGCAGCCGGGTAGTTAAAAAAATTACAAAAAATAAAATAATAATAATAATTATATAATAATATTATTATTATTATTATTATTATGAATATTATAATAGAAAATAGATATATCATTGCTTAGTCCCAAAGGCCATATGTCATCATATTCATCTACATTCTCTGCCTTACCGCTTTGTCTATAAAATAATGGATCTTAAAAATCACACATGCATGGAGTTAAGAATTCCCTTCCACTTAATTTTATATTATTCAAATTTCATGATTTTGATTAATTTTATGTTTTTTCATTATTTTGTTTTATATTTTAGTTTTATTTATTTTATTAATTATTATATAAAAAATTATTATATTATATTGTTCATATCCGTATTCCCATTGTGTTCTCAATTTCATAACAAATAATAAGAAAACAAGGGTGTGTCTCCTAAGCAGACCACTCAAAAAAAAAAAAAAAAAAATTCAATTAGCTAAATTTTTTCAAAAGGACATTTTTTTCTATTTTTTGTTAAAATGCACTATATATCCAATTAACCCCCCGATTTTGGGCGTCCGTACTTTCATTGTATGAGAAGATATCTTTGGATTTACAATAGATAAATGATATAATTAAAAAATATATAACAAAAAAATGATATAGTGAAAAATATATTTTTAGTCCTAACTTTTGTATCTAATTTTTATTGGGTCTATATTAAAAAATGTTACTCATTTAATTCTTAAGTTTTGAATTTGATTTCAATTTAGATCTTAAATTTCAAATAATATAATTTTATCTTTAAGATTTGAGTTTTATTTCAATTTTGTCTCTAGATTTCAAAATTTTATATTTTTAACATCAATTATGAAATGAAATTTAAATTTAATTTTAAAAGTGATGAAAAATAGTAAAAGTTAATTAATTATTTTAAATTTCTTTACATGAACACTAACGACTGAAAATGAGTATTGAGTTAAAAATCAAAGTTAAAATTGTAAATCTTAAAATTTATGGACCAAATTAAAACAAAACTCAAATGTCAAAAGTGAAATTGTAACATTTTAAAACTTTGGGACAAACTGAAATCAAACTCAAAACTTAAATACTAAGGGGACATTTGACACGGTTGGTTATTATAGTCATAGTTATTATAGTTAGGTTATAAAAATTTGTGTTTGAGGTGTAGATCATTTTAGTTTGGATTATAATAGTATGTGTTTGAGTTGTAAACTATTTTAGTTTGAAAATGAAATAGTAACAACGGTGGGAAAAAATAAAAAAAATGATGAATGTAAAATAGTAAAAATTATAGCAAATAGTAAATATTGTAGCAAATTAGGATTTTGGAATAGTGTTGACACGGTAGCTAATCGGGGAATAAAAAATAGTATTTATTGTAGTAAGATGTGGCTATTATAGTCTTAGGATAAATATTGCCCTAAACACACCCTAAATGTATAACATTATAAAACCAAATGATTAAATAGAAACTAGACATAAAACCTGGGGAATAGAAAGATATTTTTCTCTAAAACTTAAAGAGATGTTGCACCTAGGTCGCTCCATAATTACTTTCAAGACAGTGGTTCGTCCACGATGCAATAATTCTTTGTGGCATCTGTTCTAACATGTACTACTTATATATACTTCTTTTTCTTTTCTCTTTTTCTGAAAAGATATACTTCAATTTAGGTATATCACATAGTATACCGTTTAACTAATATATCTAAAATAAAATATATTAGTAATATATATTAGGTATATCAAGCGGTACACTATCTCTTGATGACACAATTAACACATAGCTACATATAATTATAGTTATTTTTTAAAATAACAAAACTAGTTTAGGAATGATTATCAAATAAACTTTAAACAAATCAATTATCAAGCAAAAATATAGAGTCTATAAGTTGTATGGATGCAAAAAGAAAAACATTTACAAAGGAAAAACTGCAAAAAGGATAAAATAGCATAGCAAATATAAAAATTGAAATGAGTGATAACTCATATTGCTGCAAAGAGAAAACACAAAAATTATAAAAATCAATGAAATAAATAAATCACTTATATACTTTAAAGTTGTATATAAGTTGATTGATATACTAAAAAACATGAATTTGTCAAAAAAAAAATGAAATATTGAATAAATGAAAATTCAAATTTGAAAATTTTATCATATTTGTAAATTTCCATATATAGGAGACATTTTAAATTTGTCACTCGTCGTAAATTTCCTTTTAAAATTGATATTCCACTATCATTTTTAAATAGCCATGTTATCTTGGCTTCTAGCTATCTAAACTATTAATTTCATCAAATTTAACCATTGACATTGTTACCGTATATGTTGTACTATGAATTAACCAGTTATATTTCTAATTTATATTTCTCTTTCTTATAATCTCTGTGTATGTAGTTCTTACTTGTATTTTTTATTTGTAAACACAACAATTATATCAATAATATCAAGAAAATTACGAACTTAAATAAGCATTCTAATTTTTATCTTTGTTTTAATTTTTACTAATTCACTTACTAATTTTAACGTAAGTGAGTGTGAAAATCTTCCTAAGCTAATTAATTTCTATTTAATAAAGTTTTATAAAAAAAATAAAATTGTGACGAATAAATAATTTCACTATAAAATAACTTTGTCAAAATTTATAATTAAAGAAAAACTCTAATGTTGTTTTCTCAAAATTTTGATTAATTTCATATCGTATATTCTATAATTCATCGAATGGCTAAGGCAAAATCTTTTTAATTATCATATTTGGATTGAGATGTATTAAAAGTTTAAAATTGGCAACACTTTCTAATGTTTAAGATTAAGATTGCAACAAACTTTCTAATGTTTATGATTAAGATTGCAACAATTCATTGAGAGATATTTGAGACATAGAATTGATTATAAACATGTGGTTATTATAATTTGTAGAATTATAATAGTTTGTGGAGTTGATCATAGTCTATATTTGGGGTGAAAACTATTTTAATTTAGATTCAAATAGTCTATATGCCTAGGATACAAACATAGATAGAATGGGTTCAAGAAGTCTATTTTTGGGATGCAAATTATTTTAGTCCGGTTTAAGTCTTTGGCTTAGCTTGAAGATTTGATAAACATGGAGTTTTTAAGTATAGGTTTAGGGTTGTTTTCAACTTTTTTTTTCTTTTTTTCCTTTTTTCCTTTTTTTGTACTGTATTATACAAGTACTAGTACCTTAAATATCATATTTTGTATATAGAAATAAAAATATTTGTTCCACAAATTTTTTAAAATGTGATGGATTTTAAGTTACCTTATTCTTTGTATGCATCCATTTTGACATTTTGGGATTGAAGATTTACCAATATTGTTGATGTTAGAAAGTATAAGCAAGCAACAAAAGCAATCAGAATTAATAAGCACTCTAATTATACTTAATTTGAGTTTTAAAAATATGTAAAACATATTTTCATAGAATAGGGTTTCAAAAAGACAAACCTTTGAAGAATCCTCCAAAAGTCAGCTGCTCTCTTCGAATTTTCAGCTTCAAATCTTCAGTAAACCACCAAGAGATCTTCTCTACTATTCTCAGCCTTGAATTTGTGTGGTGGAACTCAAGATTGAAGTGAATTGTGAAGGGAATGGTGTGGGTTTTAGAGAAGAAGGAAAAACTGCAGAAATTCTGAATTTCTAGCATCCAATCCACTTCAATCAGGAAAATTGGATGTTTTTATTTCAACCCTTCATGCAAGCACTCAAGAATCTGGTCAATGCCACTTCCAATTGTAGAAAATAAGTGGGCTAGGTGTTTGTATAATGTGTAAACACATCCAATTTGGAAAAAATTAGATTTTTCCACTATCATGATTAATTTTCAAATTAGAATTTAATTTTAATTAATTAAAAAATAACTAAATTCAAAATTCGAAATTCAATTTCTCAAATTGAATAAAAAATTGAAAATTAATTTAATTTTAATTAATTAAACAAATTTAGTTAAATAATAATTTAATATCAAATATTAAATTAATCAAACATCTAATTTTAAATATGAATCCTATTCATGTAATTAATATTTAAATCAATATTTAAATATTATAAACTCTCCAATTTCGTTTAATTTCGATAAATTAAATGTTAACTATATTGAATATAATTATACAAACCCTAATTTCAATTTGAACACTTCAGATGGAAAACCCTAAATTCAATTTGAATACCTCAAATTGAAATCATTTCAAATTCATTCAATTTACTAATCCAAGGTGTTCATATTTTATGAGCTAGTAGAGGGACTTTATGGACCTACAGATCATGAGCTCCAACGATTTGAGACTAATTGGTTAAAACTCTTTAGACTGAATTAATCAATATTCGTTAACTGCCAAGTCACACCACTATAGCTCCATAGTTGCACTCTCCTCACTGTAGATATATTTGTGTCCACTTGATTTAATCATAATCAGTAAGTCGACCTTCACCACTTGTTCGTAATAACGGTTGTGTCAAATGTTGTTTTACTTCCAAAATTACATCTTGCTCCTTAAGTTCCACGGGTCCTCTAATGAACAATTGGTTTGTGATCTAATCACTAAATTGAATCCCTCTCGGGCCAATGAGAGGGTGGGGCCCCTTGTTCAAGACCTAGATTCAGCACTTAAGAGAATAACCTTCCTCCTATCCCTAAATTGGGTAGGCATGAATTTCATCTTGCACCCTATGTCCCTAACTATTTACCCAGTCTTATCCCTGAAATAGGAGGTTTATTAAGTCGGCGCTGTTGAGTCAACCCTCACCTATGAAAATCTAAGGATAATTCTGAATAAATAGTAGTTCATAGTTAGCTCAGGATTAAGATCGAGTTACCTAGGTCATCTAAGCGAAGTAGTCCATCTTAAACAGTAAACAAAGTTATAAAGTAAGAGTGACTTATTTCTTAGTCCGATCTTATGCAAACTCATTGCATAAGATGCCCCCACTCCTCATATCAGAACATAAACGAATCGAGATCACTTTGTTTGTAACACTTTACAACAGAATGTAATAACTACAGAGTGGGCCATATCCGATAGTGTTACCAGAATAAGGTACCCAACCTTATTCATATACTATAGACCGTTTTGGCTATTTATTCGAACTTGATCCATCTTTATGTCTCCATATTGTTGGATTTTATGTCCTAAAACTCGTAATTTGTAAATTAATAAACATATTCTGTTTTATTTTTCGATGAAGTTGTTATTGAAATTGTAATCTTGAATCCAATAAACTAAGGTCCTGAGGCTATTTAATGTAGTTTGAACTTTATGTAGTGATATAAATGTGGATCAAGTTCAAATATATAGCCAAAATGGTCCTATAGTATATGAATAAGGTTGGGCGCCTTATTCTGAGGACACTATGGATGAGGCCCACTTTGTAGTTAGTACAAACGATGTGATCCTGAATCGTTCATATAGAGATCTGTGAGTGGGAACATCCTATGCAATGAATTTGCATAAGACTGAACCATGAAATAGTCACTTTTGACGTTATAAATGTCGTTTTATGTATAAAACTGACTATTTCGTTAATTGATGACCTAGGTAACTTAATCTTAATCCTGAGCTAACTATGAACTCCTGTTCACTCGTCGAATTATCCTTAGATCTGCATAGGTGAGGGCAGCTCATCATCGCTGGCCCAATAAGTCTCCCATTTCAGGGTTAAGATCGGGTGGATAGCTGGGAACATAGGGTGCAAGACAGAATTCACTTCTACCCGTTATAGGGATAGTAGATAGGTTGTTCCCTTTAGTACTGAATCCAGGTCTTGAACAAGGGGCCCCATCCTCTCCTTGGCCCGAGAGGGGTTCAGTTTATAGGTTAGACCTTAAACCAATTGTTCATTAGAGAATCAGTGGAACTTAAGGAACAAGATGTAGTCTTGGGGGTAAAATGGTTTTTATGACCCAACCGAGATTACGAACAACCTGTGAAGGATTAGCTTACTAATCATGGTTATATCAAATGGACACAAATATATCTATAGTGAGGGAAGTGCAACTACGGGACTATAGTGGAATGACCCGTTAGTTAACGAATGTTGATTAGCTCTGTCTAAAGAGTTTAGCTAGCTAATCCCGGATCGTTGGAGCCCATGATCTATAGGTTCATTAGGTTCCCCTACTAGCTCATATGAAATAAACTTAAAATGGTATGATAGAATAATTCGAATTGTTCGAATTAGGTGAAAAGAGAGAAACCGACAAGTGTATGTCATATAGTGGTCGGTTCTTCAATTTAGAGATACAGATTTAAAATTTAAATTTGATTTAAATATCAAGAAATGAATACATTCATATTCGGAAGCTTGGAAATAATGGAAATGGTCAAAGATGTAAAAAGTCAAAGAGACTTTTGACTTTGAAAAGTCAAACTTTGACCGACCTTATATTCAAATGTGATTTGAATTTCGAGAAAATGAATGCGGATTCATGCTCGAGAGGTCAAAATTAGTCAACACGGAAAAAATCATAAAAAGTCAAAATGTTGAATTTTTGGTCAAAGTTTGACTTTGACAAAATGACTATTTTGCCATTTGACTAAAGTTAGTGGAAAAATCCAAACTTTTGTTGGATAATTCCACTAACAAAATAGTGAGCTAGGTGTTGGCTTATAATGGGGACATTAAGCCCACTTAGATAGTAGATTCTAGGTGTTGGGTTTCTATGGATTTGTTTCATGCAAATGTTGCATGGTTTTTTTCTATAAAATAAGCTTTTGAATTTGGATTAAAGACTTTTGCTATTTTTTTGCAAAAAGTTAGTTTTCAAAATTGGGCTGAAAAATTAAAAACCCAACCCAAAAAATCTCCATCTTTTTTCCATCTCTTTCTCTCTCTCTGTTTTCTTCATCCATCGGGTCTCACAATCTGGTTCTGAGTCTAAAGGATAGTAGGTCAACTCTAGTGGTGGTTCGAAAGAGTTCAGGTTGAGATTCAGCGAGGAAAAGTGATTTTCGGGAGCTTCAAAGGTAATTTTAATTTACTGTTTTTTTCCTTCAAATTGCATGCTAATTTCCTTTTGATTAAAAGCAATTAGAGTGTAATTAGGTCCTTTTTCCGTTGTGTATGTCTCGCATTCTATCACAAAGTTCAAGTATTCATATAATAGCCATGAATCTTAGTTTATTGGATTTAGTCTTTACAAATGCAATTTACAAATTCGATAACAACTTTATTGAATAAATGTTGAATAAAATCTTTATTGATTAAAATATTTAACTTTACAAACTGCAAAAAAGTTAGTACGTAAAAATTTGAATTATTTTCATATAATGAATTAAGAATAAAACCCAATTCCAAAGTACTAAAAAAACTATTTTTAGGGGTTGTTGGAGAATAAATTGTCCAAAAACTAAAATAAATATATTTATATATATTTGTATCTTAAGTAAAAAAGTATATATTTTTTAAAGTTTATAAAAAGTTCGAGGTAGGTTCGGGTTGATTTGGGTTATTTTAGATGACTCATGAATCAACCAACCCATAAAATTTTTATTTATTTGAACCCAACCCAAATTACACGGGTTGAGTTGGGTTGATCGATTTTTTCGGGTCATCGGATTTTTTGAACAGCTCCACTCATCGGTCAGTGTCGGTGACTATCGCTACCACACTTTGACGACCATCTTCACTGACCAACTTCAACAACCAACTCCGGGCTCCAAGAACCACCTTGACGACAACTTTGGAGACCAACTCTGATGACCACCTTTGCATAAGCAACTCTGACGACATACTCTAACGACCACCTTTTGCTCAACTAACTCCGATGACCAACTTCATGCTCCAACAACCAACTCTGGGCTCTAACAACCACCTTCGATGATAACCTCGAAAAAAGAAAACCATCTTTTATGATCAACTTCAGTGAACACCACTTCTATCAACCAACACTAACATTCACCTCAGACAATCAACTCTAATGAAAACTACCTCTAACGAGACCCTTAATGACAACCCTATTTAGTTTTGGTGTTTGATTTAATTCATTTAAAGTCTTTGAAGGTATATTGTAGTATGTTTGATTTTAATTATATTTACATTTATCTTTATTCTAATCTAACTATATTTTGTTATCTTAATTGTAGGGCCCAAATTAATTGCAAAATTCCTCCAATTATTAGTCTGAGGTCCATTAGTTTTAAACTCCATTTTCAGATTTATGACTTTAATTCATTCATCTTTGTACGCATCACCCATTGCCTTGTTATAGGTCAATGAATGCTTAACATCATCACCTAGTATGACAACCTGAGTTTCTATTAAACTCAAATAGCGAGCAGGTTTGGTTATAACCTTCCCACTACGTTGAGGCACCCCCAACTCTTGAGAAGGAAGTGCTTGACTAGATGAACCAACATCAACAACTCTTGTTGAAGCGCTAGCCTCTTCAACAACTCTTGTTGAAGTTTCCATAGTTTCGTTGGAAAGTTCATTCAATACGATTGGTCTTCCTCCAAGAAAGTAGAATTTGTCAATGCAAATATTTTATTCTTTTTTGGATCGTAAAAGAGACTACCTCTCATTTATTTGGACTAGCTGATAAATAGGCATAACTTCACGTGATTCCAATTCCTTTGGGTTAGCCACTAGCATATAAGTTAGACACCTCCAAATCCTGAGATTTCGTTAACTAATTTTACGACCCCTCCATAATTCAAAAGCTATTTCAGAAACACTTTTTTATGGAACTTGGTTCAAAAGATAAGCTGCAATTTCCACTGCATAACCCTAGAACGAGTTAGGTAATGAAGCATAATTCATCATCGACTGAACCATGCCTAACAGGGTTCTATTTCTCATTTCTAATACACCATTTTGTTGAGGTGTACCAGATCTCGAGAGATGACATGTAATTCCATGTTTTACAAAATAGTTTTGGAATCTCAAATCCATATACTCTCCACCTCGGTCCGATCAAAATATTTTTATATTTTTACCCAATAAATTTTCAACTTCATCCTTGTAATCCTTGAACTTCTCAAGCTTATCACACTTTTTTTGCATTAGGTAAACGTACCCATACCTTGAATAATCATCTGTAAAAGTAATGAAATATTTAAATTCTCTTCTTGTCTGAACATTCATCGAGCCACAAAGGTCTGAAAGTATAAGCTCTAAGGGCATTTTGGCTCTATAACCATTTCCTGTAAAAGGTCATTTCATCATTTTTTCTTTTAGACAAGATTCACAAATACGTAAAAAAATTTCTTCTAACTCTTTTAAAAATCCATTCTTGTCCAACCTTCAATCCGATTGAGATTGATGTGACCCAATCTTAGATGAAAAAATGGGCATTTTCTATTAGAGAAACTTTTAGTCTTTTATTTTATGTTGCTCCGGTGTTGAAAATTTCAACATTTTAGAGCATTTTAGATGTTAACGGCCTTAGCACATATAAGTTATTTTCATTATTGCCGAACAAATTTCACTACCGTTTTTTGAAACAAACACGTTATCACAAACAAATAATATATTATAATAATGTTCCAATAAACTACATACCTAAATTAAGTTCCTTTTAAAATTAGGAACAAAGTAAACATTGTCTAATAATATAAATTTTTAATAAAAAAATAACTTCAAACTCTCAACTATAATTGCCGAGACGACTTGTCTTGTCCCAACCCGCAGAGTCATATCTCCAGTCTCCAATTGCTTCCAGGAACTAGTTCCATGTAAAGAAGAACAAATGTGGTTAATTGTAAGCCCTTTCTTCTTTTACTCTTTCTTGAAAATGCTAGGTAACTTATATTTGAGGTTGAACTCGGGAACTCGAGATTAAGTTTGACTTGGAAACTTTAGTTAAGAAATATGTTTGAAAATAAAAACAATTGGAATGACGTTTATTTCATTGAGAAAGGGGAAGTAAGGACCTGGGGAATAATTTGAAGGTAATGAACTTAGTTGAGCATGTAAAGGACACTTGAGGGTGAAGTAACAATGCTTCAGACAAGTCAAAGTCAAGGTCAAAGGCCAAAGTCAAAGTCAACAAAAAGTCAAGATTCTTCAAATGTGGTGAATTTTGGAAATTTTTGAAGTATAAAGATAAAATTAGGATGTTTAAGATTTGTTAAACTTAGTTTGGGTTGGAAATTGAAGGGAAATTAAGAATAAAGATAAGAAAAGTGAAGATGACCCATGAGGAAATGGAAAAAGAGAATTTGAGAAAATTTTGGACAAATTGAGGTGCTTCCATCAGAATTTTCTCTTTGGATGAAGGTGAAAGATTAGTCAGCTAAAGTCATGGGAATCTGAAGCAGGTGCTGACAAGTGAAGAGGAAAGTTGGAATTTCAAGTTTGGGGTTTGGCTTGCATTAAAAGAGGAATAAGAAAAGAATCGAATTAAGAGTTCTTAGTGGGAGAAAATTGGGAAAAAAATGAGCTAAACCATCAAGGGAGATGAAAGGAAGGCCGTGGAGTATTTTAATTGAAGAATCGAGGGTGGAAAAGTAAGGAAAAAGAGGAAAAATAGTGGTGTCAGAGTTATTCAAAGAAAACAGAGGAAGCTCGAATTAAAACAAATTTGTGGAATTATAGGTTGATTTGAAGCTTCTAATTAAAAGGTAAACTACTTCTATGTTCCCTTTTAGAGTTCTATGGTCTTTGCTTTGATTGTTATTAGCTGGAATTGAAGAATTTAAACTTTGAAAATTTGGCAACTTTTTGTTAGAAAAACAAGGATATTGTGGAAAAATTGGTCGATTCCGGAAGTTTTAGAGCAATTCAAACGTCCAAACTTGGAGGTAAACTTGAAGGTAATAGATAAGAGGTTCACACAGGTTAATTAGACTAAAACTGGCCAAAATCGAAGAATTGGATCGTCGGAAGTCTCACTGGAAAGCTGGCCAAAATCTGAAAATTTTCTAGGCTGGAGGTTTGAATCGTTTTTAATATGTGATGAGATGAATGCTAAGTGTTGGTTTATAACACATTGTTTTATCCAGTTGAACCCAAGTATAAATGTAGCTACAGTCCTGGTGAGTCCAGGCTCAAACTCAAGGATTGCGCTGTAAGTATGCATTGATCTTGACATGACTTGGTTACTAAATAGGTGATGAGTTGTTATGCTATTATAATGCTAAGGTTGGTTTTAATGACAAATGTGATGGAAAATGTAGTCTATGTGAAACAGTCTGAGCGATGAGTATTAAATTCACTAATATTCCAAAGTAAATCTATAAACCATGCGTTCAAGCAGATCACTCAAAATTATAACTTACATCTTTCAGTGCACAGAGCCACAATGTCCTATCTTTAGGATGCATGTAATGAGTTTTTATTGCAAAAGTTATTCCTTTATTTCTAAAGAAGCTATCTTCTTGTTTTATGAGATATAAATATTTAGCTCTTTCAAACCTAGATTTAATCTACTCAAAATAATATTTCGATTTATTCAAGTAATTCAATAAATATGCATAAAACAAGTTGAACGAATAACTTTAAGTTTTACTTAGTTCACGTTAGCTAAATGCTTCTTAACCCATAAATAACTTAGTTGCTCATGATGACAATAGTAGTGATGGATAAAAGATAAATTGAATATGCATTTATATTAGTAAAAGATGTTTATCAACGTTACATAATACAAATACAACTATGATAGATGAAAAATAGAGATAGAGAGTCAAGCCGTGGTGTGCAATTTCTTGCTTCCTCTGACTTTATCAATGATTGTTTCACTAAGATTGTGCTAAAAATGAAGTTCCTCTTCTACTTTTAGGGGAAAACCTCAGTTTTCACTCAAGGTTCATGATTAGTTTGAAAGAGGAGTGAGGATTTTAACAGAGTTTCTTCCAATTTCTTAGATGTGTCTTTGCATGGCAATCTCGTGGTGTATTTATAAGCGTCCAGGGGCAGCTTCTCTTCTCTTACTAATGATTGTGCTAATAAGGTGCATTAAATGCCATACCCTGATTCTCCACCTGTTGCGTGTCAAAAGTTCATCGTCTTTACCGTAAAGCTTTCTTATCAGCTACCAACTTGGTCCTTAATTTGATTTCCACCGCCCATATCGCGTCATTTCCCATCGCATGAATCCACCGATTTGGTTAACTATGCAATCTCCATTTTGGCATTAAAAATTTACTCGTGATAACATAAAGAGACTTTGTGCACTAGACAAAGCACAGTTTATAACTTTTTGTAAACAAATAGGCTTGTGTGTGTGTGTGATCGCATGATGTAATTATCCCTATGAATTTTTTTATCAATCTGTCGAATTTTCAATGCTTTTTCCTAATTGTTTTAGATAAAAGAGGTAGAATAACTTGTATTTCTACAAGTTATCACACCCCCAAATTTAAAACGATGCTTGTTCTCAAACATATATTTAGAGTCCTAATAAATCTCGATCGCTTTGACACATGCCTAGACCTCTCAAACTGTTTTCAACTCAAAACTTTGCTGGGTCAGAGCTTTCTTTAGCTTTATTCTTCTCTACCTATGAAAATATTTCCAACCTTTAGATGCAGCAAGCTTATTCTTCAAAAATCTCTTATTCATTTCCAAAACTATTTTATATTTCCTTTTCAGGAATGGGCTTCTGGTTTAAGAGACTTTTAGAACAAAATTCTCCTTGGTGTACTAATTAGGTTTGATCATGCGCTGATTCGAGCATCTCACCTTCATTTTGGCTTGCCCCCACGGGTACCATACGAACATCTAATTACGAGCAAGGCGCTCTTTTCAGACTTAACTCATGCCTTTTGATATTGTAGTGGAGTTGCAATAATTTTTTTCTTGCATTGATCACGATCCCCACCTTTATTTTGGCTTACCCCCACGAGTGTCATGCGGACATCCAACTACGAACAACCTGATCTCAACGCTTTCTTTATTATTATTATTATTATTATTATTATTATTATTATTATGAAAAATGAATAATATAAACAAGGAGATTTTAAGAGCTTAAGAAACTTGATTTGAACAAATTTAGCTCAAACCTTCCACTCCAAATTTTGAGAGAAACAAGGTCCTCATTGCTGAAAATCGAATTATGCAATGACCTCAGAAAGATATCGCAAAAGAGCTTTGAGATAAAGTTTGCGCGCATACTAAATTCAAGAAATGTTTCCTAAGACAAAATCTTAAGGCGTAATACTAATATTAGGCTAACTAAATATTATGTTGTCATAGTATCATCATTGAGGTCTTTAATGGAACACAACAAAACAAAAAAGATTATTAAGCGACCAGAAAATATAAGCAAGATACAAACAAAAAGAAAAGGCAAGGAAAAATTGGCATAGATAATGGAATTCATAGATTAATTTCAAATTGCAATGACAATTGAATACAAAAAAGAAATTTGAAAGCAAACACCAGCAAATTTTAATTTCCTCCCGCATCGTTGTTGTTTTGCTCCTGTGGTGGTGCATTTTCTTCAAGGAAGTGTAGAGGAGCTTGAAGATACGGGGGCACAAGCGATCCGACTACAAGGCGAGCCATGACATCTTGAAAAAAATTGGATCATGAAATGGACGAATTCCTTCAACATGTTGTGTTGTCTAACGAGTTCTTCCTGTTATCGCATTAGATCATTCATTTTCATTGCGAGCATGTGTTGTTGCTGCGATAGCTCATCAAGACGTTCTAAGATTGGTTCTCGAAGGTCATCATGAAGAAATCTATACTATTCATCATTAGGATCAATTGCTTTAGATGCATTAATGTTGTGTTAGCTTCCTTCGTCAGTTTGGTGACCACTGACCTCACCAATGCCTGATCCTCCGCCTATTTCTAGTGTAGGCATTGGTAAGCTTAGGTCATCAGCAGTGGTGCATAGTGGGCTTGTTTTGGATTTGGGGGAGGCTGGAGGTGTTGGCAATTTGGTTACAATGAAAGTGACAGAAAAGGGAAGTCTTCAAAAGTAGAAGGCATTTCAAGAGATAACAGACACTTGTTTTGGTGAATGCCTAATCTAGGAGACTCTCCATGATCAACGTCATCTGCGAGTGGGGGAGAGTCTGTTCTAGGTTGAGGCAATGGAGTTTGGATTCAGCAAGATGGGGACTTCTTATCTCGGTGTGATGTGATCACCCTTTCTTCAATTTTTGGCGAAATAACCACTTTTTGCTTTTTGGGTTGAGAAGGTTCTAGAGGCGTTTAAGTTTGGTGGGATTACCGCTTTGTTTGCTACTTGGGATGATTCTCGATTTGAGTCAGCAGTCTCATGAGGTGGCGAAGGGAGTGACTTATGACCGTGCTTTTGACCTCCATGTCATCTTCTTCCTCAAACCAACCTTGTATAACATATAGCCTTGTAATCAGCGAGGGGAAGAATAACTGCCCCCTCAGTTGTGAGAACGAGGACCATATTTGCCCTGCGATAATGCGATCAATGATGATTGGGATCAGTCACATTATGCAATATATTTCCATTAATCAATCTCTTGACACCAAGTGATCGTGCGTTGTGGGGAGCAACTTTATTTTTATAAAGTACAGCCACATGTTTGCCTTAGGCATCAGGCTGTGTGGCAATAGCATCTTGGCTCCTTTTGTCGAAGTGGACCACTTGGTTCCTGGTAGTGCGACCATTTTTAACACCTCCCTCTACTCTTCGATTATTGGCACTTCTATAATTTTATTTCCCTCGGCGTTGAGGATGTCTTTAAAATTATATATGTCATTTATTTTCTTAACACCGAATCCAATTGTCGCCTCGCCAACATCCGCTCTATATCTATCTTCGTGCAACTTCCCTTCAAAGAATGCGCAAACTACTAACGGCTTAACCATTTTAGCTCCTTCACGGAAATCTCTCCATCCCAACGAATCTATCACATTTGTGATGAAGGAGGGTGACGATGCATTCTCAGTGAAAAATCCCATCTCGATCAGTATTAGAGGCCTTTTCTTGGGCACCCTCTTTTCTTCCACCATGGGCACTTTGCCCTTATCTTCCTTCTTCGCCGCCACTTTTCTCGGTGCAACTTCTTTTTTCAAGGCACTACCTCTCTTAGGCCTTTTCTTATTTTCTGCCTTTTTTTCTTTTCCTCCTTCTTCAAACAAAAGCCTTTTCTCTTTTTGAATATTTTATAGGTTGCACTTAATGCGCTGATCCTTTATCTTTTTAGCTCTCTTCTCCTCATCGCTTTCTTCCCTCCATTCCTTTTTAAATTTGAGTGCGGCGAGGTCCGCACTATCCATAGACTTATCTGACTTTGGCTACGACGAGGCTTCAGCTTGCTCAAGATCCTCATCACGTACTTCATGGTGACATTCTATCGCGATGATGAGGATTGTGGCTTCTGTTCTCAGCACTTGGAAGCCTTCTCTGACCTTCTTGACCTTGATGGCGAACTTCTCCGCCAATAGTTCCACAGATGATGTAGGCAAGAGTACTTCTTCCTTGCTCTTCTTTCTTCCCTCATTTACATTTTTTCGATGCAGAGATTCTTCTTCTTCATCCACTAAGTTGACGCATGTAGCCTCTGCCTTGCCGCTTTGTTTCTTAGCCTTTTTCTATTCAAGTGTGGCGAACGTCTTCTCTAGAGGCCCTTCCTTGATGCTTAAAGGACTTGGTGCATTGGATGTCAATGCCTCAAGGCCACTCACTGCATTGCCAAAACCATGTGGCGATACTTTAGAACCACCCCCTTTCCTGGTTGGTTGATCACACCCTCGTCATCAAGGGAATCAAGTTATTTAAGATATTTAAGGATGTCTTCGTACACCTCCCGCCGCCTCGCTTCACTAGCGTTGGATGTCCTTGGTTGAATGCGCTCATGTGGAAAAGATGACTGTGACAATGTTGGTTTAGGTCTAGGGGAGGATTTAATGAGATAGGGGTTGAAAGGGGGAGGAGACACCATAGTGGTAGTGGATCATAAACCGGCGCAGCGATGATCGGAAAGGAAGAGGGCTAGAGGCTAGTTGAAGGTGTAACTACCTCGTAAGAAGAGGGGGAGGTGGTAGTACGAATGGAGAAAGGAACATTTTGGTGAGCCATTTGAAAGAGAAGTAGAATACAGGTGATTAGAAAGTTAGGGTGGGGTGGAAAAGTGCTCGGCAGAAAGCTAGGCTTTGCCGAAAATTTCAGAGAGCTAGGGTTCTTTTTCGAAAGCGTAAGAGAATTTGGGAGGAAGGAGGGGGGTTTAAATAGGTATAAGAGTGGAAGAGGAAACAAATGAACACTCGGCTTTGGATAGAGGTTATCATGATGCACACGCAATAAATGAGATGTGAAAGAATGTCAGGCGGCGTGTTCTTTCACTACCCTAATGACCAGTTGACGTTGTTCGAGGTTCCCTCACCTACGATGAGTATAACAGGGATGTGTCGGGTTATGATCCCCATGCATCCCCAAACTCATCGCAACACTCATCGCATTTAAACCCTATCCTTCACCCCCAAATTTATGCAATCCTACTAGGCAATCAATGTTCAACAAAAGTTCAAAAAATAATAAATTAAGAGAAATAAAAGAAAAGCCTAAAAAGGATACAAAAAGGATATGATGTGTCCCTGAAAAAGATGTCATCATTTCTCAGCGTAGGGACTTCTCAAACTTTGTTACTCAAGCTTTCCCAAATCTATGGAGGCTTTTTTACAATCAAAATCGCCTCTAAAGTATGGTTTAATCCTTTGGCTATTGAGTTTAAATGCGTTGGTTCCATTTTTATGCGTCAGTTCTACCGCTCCATGAGGGTATATTTCTTTTATTATGAAAGGTCTCGACCATAGAGATTTCAATTTACCTAGAAATAAACGAGATCGTGAGTTGAATAACAAAACCTTTTGACCAACTTCAAAAGTCTTCTTACTAATGCATTGGGCATGTCAACGTTTCATGCGTTCTTTGTATATTTTGGCGTTTTTGTTTGCTTGCAATCTCCATTCATCAAATTCCAGCGGCTGTAATTTTCTCGCTTCACTTAAGGCTCCATGTTGAAGTTCAGCTTCTTTGTTACCCAGAATGTTTTATGCTCAAGCTCCAGGGGTAGATGGCATACTTTTCCAAGGACAATCGTATATGGGGACATTCCAATGGCCATTTTATATACTGTTCGATAGGGTCATAACACCTCATCTAGCTTTTGTGCCCAATCCTTGCACGTTGAGTTGACAACCTCCTCGAGTATTGATTTCATTTCTCGATTGGACACCTCAGCTTGACCATTCGTTTAAGGATGGTAAGTTGTCGCGAACTTGTGATGAACGTTATATTAGATTAAGAGCTTACTAACGATGCGATTAATGAAGTGAGTTCCTTTATCGCTTATGATGGCACGTAGGATACCAAAGTGGGTGAAAAGTTCTTCTATCGGAACTCTGAAATTGTTACTACATCATTTGAAGCATGGGCGATTGCTTCAACCCATTTTGATACATAATCAACAGCTATCAGCATGTAGTTGTGTCCATTGGAGGGTGAAAATGGGCCCATGAAATCGATGCCCCATACATCAAACAACTCAATTTTAAAGATAACGTTCGATGGCATCTCATTTCTTCCGAAAATGATTCTTGTTCATTGGCAATTTTCGCATTTCATAATGTGGTCTCTTGCATCCATAAACAATGTGGGCCAATAGTACCCACTTTGGAGTACTTTAGCCGCAGTGCACTGACTTCCGAAATGGCCACCGAATGATGACTCATGACACTCATATAAAATGCAATGAAAGGATGATCTGGTCCTTTTTTATAGAGGTGTAACTCATCCTAATAGTAGAACTTACATTCATGCACGAGTTTCTTCCTTTGTTGTCTAGTATAGTCCTCTAGGAACTATTCACAAACCAGAAAATTAACGATGTCTGCATAGGCACAAATTCGTCAACTCTTAATATTGTTTTGTTAGGAAAAGAGGTGTTCACTTTCTGGCTGGTTGCAATCAGTTTCAATATTCTCAAGCCACGATAAATGATCAGCAACTTTGTTTTAAGATCCCTTACAATCAATGATTTAAGTGTCGAATTCTTGCAAGAGCAGAACACATCTGATCAATTGTGGTTTGACATCTTTCTTTGTCATAAGGTATTTGCTTGTTGAGTGATCCATGTAAATAATTACCTTTGACCCTAACAAATATGGTCTGAATTTTTCCACAACAAAAAGTACTGCAAGAAATTCTTTCTTGATGATGGTATAATTCTCTTGTGAACTATTGAGGGTTTTACTTGCACAGACGATTGGGTGAAGAATTTTGTCCGTGCGTTGGGTTAAGACTGCGCCCATCGCATAATCGCTCACATCACACATTAGTTCGAATGGTTTTGACCAATCGGGTGTGATTAAAATTGGTGTTGTAACTAACACTTCTTTTAATTTTTCAAATGCGCTTAAACAGTTGGAATAAAACTCAAAGGGTCTATCAATTTCCAAAAACAAATTCAATGGTCTAGATCTTGGAGAAATCTTTCCCAAATCTACGGTAAAATCCAGCATGTTCAAGGAAACTTCACAGTGTTTTTACATTGCTAAGCGGCGATAATTTCTCTATTGCGTCAATCTTGGCCTTGTTAACTTCTAATCCTAATTTAGACACCTTATGTCCAAGCACTATTCCTTCAGCTACCATGAAATGACACTTCTCCCAGTTGAAAACCAAGTTGGTATCTTCACACCTCTTCAATATCTTCAAGATAATAATAATAAAAAAAAAGATAGCCATCATACACCTTTAAAAGATGCTTGGGGCGTTGCACAGTCCGAAGGGCATACGCCGGAATGCGAATGTCCCATAGGGGCAAGTGAAAGTTGTCTTTTTTTGATCTTCTAGTGCAATAATAATTAGGTTTTATCCCACATAACCATCGAGGAAGCAAAAGGATCGTTCACTGCTATCCAACATTTGGTCAATGAAAGGCAGGGGAAATGGTCTTTTTCAGTAGCTGCATTCAACTTCTTATAATCCATGCATATCCTCCAACCTGAGACTGTTTGCATCAGAATTAGCTCATTATTTTAGTTAGGGACTATGATCATGCCACTCTTTTTTGAATGCATTGCACGGGACTGACCCACATGCTATCAGAAATGAGAAAAATAATTCATACGTCTAACCATTTGATGATCTCCTTTTTTAACAACTTCTTTCATTATAGGGTTGAGCTTGCACTGATGTTCAATAGATCCTCCTTTTCCCTCCTCAAGTCTGATTTTATGCATGCAATAGGATGAACTAATACCTTTGATATCAGCGAGGGTCCATCCTATAACCTTGATATATTTCTTCAGAACCTTCAATAGAGCAACTTCTTTTTCTTCTGGGAGTGTAGACGAGACAATGACTAGTAGGGTATCGTCCTGACCAAGGGATGCATATTTTAAGCGAGTGTGGAGTGCTTTAATTACAAATTGGTGATTGTTTAAGCGAGGGCTCGATTTTGCCTTCTCAATCTTCCAGATTTATTGGTTCAGAACTCTTTTGTATCTCTTTCACCACATAGCAAGATTCAATTGTTGCAGTTGCCTCATCTTCCAATTCCATTTCTTCATCAACTTCAAATTCCAGCCTACACAGCCAATCTTCTTCCAACTCAACTGTCCTACATGCATTGATCTCATGGGGGAATTTCAACACCTACAGGATGTTGAACTTCAACTTCTGGCCATTGACTTGAATGGTGACTTCTCCTTTATGCACGTCAATTTGGGTTCTTCTTGTGGATAGGAATGGTCTTCCCAAAATGATGGGCATATCTTTGTCTGCTTCGTAATCTAATATAATGAAGTCAAATGGAAAAATGAATTTGTCTACTTTTACAAGCACATCTTCTAACTTTCATTATGGATGCACCAAGGAGCGATCCACTAACTATAATGTAACCATGGTAGGTTCGAGATCTCCAATTCCTAGTAGGTTGAAGATTGACAAAGGCATAAGATTAATACCGGCTCTAAGATCGCATAGGGCATGCCTGATAGCTTGTAGAAATACAAGCTATTGCAGCCTTTTACTTAGAATTCTGAGGATTGATGAGCAAAATATGCATTAAAATGATTAAGGATTCATGGGAAAAAATGAGCTTGCATCAATTAACGCTGAAAATTCCCACTAACCCTATATCATGCGTTATTCTGCATCAAAATGTCTATTTTGTAGCTGTCGTAGGAATCGATCGCACGCATTGATCACAGACCATCGCAAAGTTGATCGCATGTATTGATCTTCATAAAGGCAAGTTCGTCGCATGAAAATGTCGCAACTACAGTGATAGCCGTGATAGAAGGTTGATCGAAAAGTGGGTGAATGCGTTGACACTTCAGAAGAAACAATCATGAACGCATACCTTGGGAGTATCAAAGAGATAAGATCATGATGACATTTCACCTACTGCGACATGAATGGCAGTGATTCAGAGCGGGATTATCAAAGCTGTCAGCATTTGACCTCTATAAATAGAGCCTTGAAGCCCAAATTCAAAGCATCCGAGTCTCTGCCTTAGATAGATTCTTATGATCACAGATGAGAGCATGAGCAGACAGCCTTTGAGAGTTCTTCATTCCCACAACCCTTTCCAATTAACGACTAGAGCTTCGCTGGAGATAGAGCTCGAGAGAGACTACTCCATCACCCATCCATGACACCACCGATAGCCTTAACACACATCTGATGGAAGCAAGAGATTGCCTACATCCAGCTCTCCACCTCTCTTCTTACCTCTGTATTGTATTACATTTTGGCTTAAGACATTAATACATTTTGTAATCAATGCATTTATTTAGTTCTTTCAACAACATTTCCATAATCTTCTTCTACCTTATCATCTTTTACTTTCATCGCAATGAGTTAAGTGTAGATTGCAAGAGTTATCACATACTCAATCATGCAGCTTAGAGATATGACGCATGTAGCAAACTATCGAGAGGTGTGTGTTGCGCGAGTATAGTGGGTCAATTCTCTTTGTTTAGTGCGAGGCTATCGTATTACTTGTCTATGAGCTGAGTAGCTATAACCAACTGCCTGAGAAGGTAAGTAGTAGGACTCACTAGCAAAGTGAGCAACATTCTTAGGATAGGAATAATCTTATGCTCAACGCAACAATGCATTATAGAGATATAAGCATGCGACTGACCACTGAGAGGTGTGCGATGCATTAGTATGGCGATCTGGGATTACCCTTGCGACTAAACTTAATGACTTAGTAAAATTTTCCCTCAACTATACTTCTCCATGCATCTCATTATGTGTCAACAATTGCCACATCTCTATCAATTCTCATAGTCAAACTTCATTTGCTTAGTTTGTTTAGCTAGGAGTAGGAGTAGCGCATAGCTAATTAACTTCTTTCTTTTTATTTTTATTCACCACCTCAAACATATTACTTTACAAGCATTATTTAGTTGCAAGTTCTTGTGTTCAACCTCCCGAGAAATTTGCGCCCTCGTTATACTTGGCGAGAGAGAAGGAAAACTTGTGGTAGGAATGCATGGTCATCGCATAAACAATTAACGCATACTGCATATCCTTTAGATTATCATATGATCCTCGCATATACCATTACCGCATATTCTTTTTATCAACGCATGATTAGTGCATGACCATCGACGCATAGGAAAATATCAACAACCAAATGAAGTTAAAATGACTAATTTTGAAGTTTTTGACCTTTCTATTGGCTATGATGTACATCCTATGACTAATTGTGTTCCTACGGGATCATGCTTGTGACTATTATGTTCCTATGGGATCACTACCCACGACTAATTGTGTTTCTACGAGTTCACTACCTATGACTGATCGTATTCCTATGGGATCACTACCTTTGACTGATTCTGTTCCTACAGGATCACTACCTATGACTGATTGTGATGATATGTACATTTATGAACTATTGTTGAGGCTTCTGCCCTAAATCCCATGATTTGTAATTTGTAAAACGAAATTCATCTATTTTATACAATAGGAATATTGTCAAAAATAAAACCTTTTAAATTTCCACCTTACAAAATTAGCATTATTTTTTAAAACTCGTTCCAATAGTATTTTTCGGTGGATCTCGAGCGAGATCAACACTGAGATTTGGATTAAAAGAATTAAAATTTTCCAACTTATCAATTGTTTTGGGCATTTGGGCCTTTTTCAGTACATCTCGGAGAGATTACACCGAGATTCTAGTAATTTTCCAAAATAGTATGTGATCTTCCTAAATCTTATACCAAATCTTATATATTTCAAATTTTCTCTAGATATTATATCAAAATCTTAAATAAATTTTTAATCTTTAGCCCAAATTCTAATTTCGAAATCAATTTACTAATTACCCAAATGATTTTTTTTTTCTTAAGTGGATCTCAAATGGTTGATTGTTTTTAAAAATTTTGGAAAGATTAAATTTTTCAAAAAAAAAAAGTGAAATGTGGAAAATATATAAAATCTTGGTTTGAATCTCGGGCAGATTAACATCGAGATTGGTGAATTCTCGGGCAAATTAATATCGAGATTTTATATATTTTCCATATCTTACCTTTTCTTTCTTTCTTTCTTTCTTTCTTTCTTTCTTTCTTTCTTTCTTTGCAAAATTTAATCTTTTCTAAAATTTAAAAATCAATGCAATCATCCATCTGAAAAAAAAAATCTAATTGGTAAATTCATTTTATTTAGAAATTCATATAATCGTGGAAACAGAAATTCGCCTAAAGTTGCCTAAGAATTCAATATAATATTCGGTAAAGATAACCAAATTTGGAGAAAACTTTAAAATATATAAGATTCGGATAGATTACCTAATATTTGGAGAAATTACTCGAATCTCGGTGTTTAATCTCCTCGATGTATCGAGAAAGGCCCAGAAGGGCCAAAATAATTGATAAATTAGAAAAAATGAATTTTTTTAAAACTAAATCTCGATGCTCGATCTCGTTCGAGATCCACCGAGAAAAACAAGTTTAATGACTTTTCAAAAAGTGTTCTAGTTTTTAAAGATGGAAAGTTGAGGGTGCTATTTCTGATAATTTTTCAATAAAATAAGGAGTTATTTTACTTGACAATTAGAATTATATTACTCAATCTGCTAAACAAGATATGAGGTTATTTAAGGTAACTTAAACATATATGTAGTTAACATATAAGTGGATAATGTTTAAGTAATAACCTAAATGGTATGTGGTATATGAATGAGGTTGGGTACCTTATCCTAGTAACACTACGGATACGAACCAATTTGTAATTGTTACAATAGTTGTAAAGTGCTACAAACGATTTGATCCTAAACATTCATATAGAGGCATATGAGTGGGAGTATCCTATACAAAGAGTTTGCATAAGACCGGACCGCAAAATTATTAGTCTTTCTTTATAACGTTGTTGCTTGAAAAGACTAACATTTCACTATGATGACCATAGATAACTTGACCTTAATCTTTAGTGAGTTGTGAACTCCTACCTATGAGGGCAATCGTTTGATCTGTAAAGGTGAGAGTGGCCAGGTTTGCCGTCTCAATATGCCTACCATTTTGGGGATTTGTTTGAGTGGGGAATTGGGAACACAGTTACACAAAATGGAATTTGCTCCTTCCAGATCATGGGGAAAGTAGATGAATTGCTCTTTTAAGGGTTGATTTCAGGTTTTGAACAATGAGGACCCTCACCCTTTCACTGGCTAGAGAGGGGACTAGTTATAACTAATTGTTCGTTAGAAGAATCAGTGGTACTTGAGGAGTTAAATGTAACTACAGGGTAAAACGGTAATTTGATCTAGCAGTAGTTATGAGCAATTTGTGAATGGTCGATTTACTGTTGATTGGTTATATCCATAGATACAGAAATATATCTACAGTGCGAAATGTGCAGTTGTCGGTCTTTAATGGATTGACCGACAGTAATGAATGTTGATTAATTTAATTAAGAAGTTTTATTAATCAATTTCGTACCATTGGAGTTTCTAATCTATAGGTTCATAAGGTTCCCTTGCTAGCTCAATAAGAGTTAAATAAGAATCAATTAATTTTGTATTAATTATAAGTGTTCAAATTAATTAAAGGGAATTAATTGTATGAGATGTAATTAATATAATGTATATGGATACATTATAATATAAAGCTTAATGAGAGAGATAAATATTTGAATATGATTAAAAAATTAATTATATGAATGAGAGTCATATAAAACTATAGGTTAAAACTAATATGAATATGATTCATATTAAAGCTATAGGTTATATGAGAGCCTATAAAGTTAGATTATTATATATGATATAATATAAATTATATGTTTATATGAGATATAATATAAAGGTTAATTAACTATTTTATTTTTAACATAATTAAATGTAGAATAACTCTTTGATGAAGGAAGTTATGAAAATTGTTAGGTTTTATGTCCTAAAACTCATGGTTTGTAAATGATAAACTTATTTTATAAATCATTAGAGTTGTTATTGAAGTTTGATTCAATAAAGTTGTTATTGAATATATGAATTGCTTGTTTTGTTCTAGAAATAAATCCAATAAACTGAAAGATCCATGACTATTACATGAGTACTTGAACTTTATGTGGAGACATAAGAGTGGATCTGGTTCGAGTAAATAGTCAAAATGATCTATAGTATACGAATAAGGTTGGGTGCCTTATTCTGGTAACACTATAGGATGTGACCCATTTTGTAATTGTTACAATTTGTTGTAAAAAGCTACAATTGTTCATATGGTGACATGACGAGTGGGGGCGTCCTGTGCAATGAGTTTGCATAAGATCGGACCAAGAAATAAATCACTCTTACTTTATACTGTTGTTTACTGTTTAAGATTGACTATTTCAAAGTGATGACCTAGGTAACTTAACCTTAATATTGAGCTAACTATGAACTCCTGTTTATTCGGGATTATCCTTAGATTTGCATAGGTGAGGGTTGGCTCAATAGTGTCGGCTCAATAAGCCTCCCATTTCGGGGATAAGATGGAATCCGCTTCTACTCGCTTTCAGGGATAATAGATAGATTGTTCCCTTAAATGCTGACTTCGGGTCTTGAACAAGGGGTCTCACCCTCTCAATGGCCCGAGAGGGATTCAGTTTGATGATTGGATCTTAAATCAATTGTTCATTAGAGAATTAGTGGGACTTAAGGAACAAGAGGTAATCTCGGGGGTAAAACAGTTATTGACCCATTCGTTATTACGAACAACCTGTGAAGGGTTAACTTACTAATTATGGTTATATTGAGTGAACACAATATATCTACAGTGAGAGAAGTACAATTACTGGGCTTTAGTGGATTGACCCGGTAGTTAACGAATTGAGATTAATTTAGTTTAAAGAGTTTAGCCAACTAATCTCGGATCGTTGGAGTCCATGATCTATAGGTTCATTAGGACCCTTACTAGCTCACAAACGGAATAAATCTTAAAATAGCGTGATGAGTTAATTTGAAATGGTCAAATTCGAATTAAAGAAATTCGTTATTATATGCGATATAATTACTCGTTTAGTTTGATATTTAAATTCGATTTAAATATCAAATTACATGAATAGAGATTCATGATTGTAGAATTGGTGCTTGATTAATTTAATATTTGATATTAAATTAATTAAATTAATTAAAAATTTTAATTAATTAAATCAGTTTGTTGCGGAATCGACAATTAAAGAACACAAAAAGGGAACGTAGAATAGGGAAGATCGACACACAGATATACGTGGTTCACTAACAGTGTGTTAGCTACGTCTACGGATAAAGGGAGAACAATATTATTTGAGCGAATGTTTTCAAAATTACATCAAAACGGCGCCTCTATGGTTAGAGAGTTTATATAGTGCACTACTCTAAACCCTAGGGTCATAATCGTAAATAACTACAAATAAATAAATTTGCTAAATACAAAATCTGAATAGGTATTTCAACACAATTAAATAAATAGCGAGACCCCCGTACTAGGTTGTTCGAAGCGCCAGCAAACAGATTCAAGGCATTTCAATACAATTATTTTTAAAATTAAAAATTTGAATTTTGTGAAAATTCAAAATGAGAAAACCAATTTTGTTTAATCTATTTTTTGGAAAATTAGATTAAAATTGGATTTTGATGAAAATTCAAAACAATTGATTTTAACATAATTTTAAAAGAATTGATTAATTGAAAATTAAATATCAATTTTAATTTGATTAAAATTGAGAAAATTAAAACAACCACTCTTAGTGGGTTTTTCCAATTTGAGTCATATTCCCATTTAACCCCACCAAATTCTCCTAAGTAGGAGCTGACTTATGAAGATGCGATGAGATTGCATGATGCCTTGATATAAAATTTTAGCTTTGTGCTAGAGATTAAGGGCATGCAAATAGTGTTTTGTTGAAAGCCTTGTTAAAGAAAAAGTTCTTTAATATCTGTGAAGAACTAGTCACTTTCTCCAAAAAAATTACCTTGATCCAGCTTATTTTGAGTATCACAACTCAATCTAAGGTTTCTAGAGGATAGTACGGAAGTCTTAGTGGTGGTTCACGACTAGAAGAGGAGAAGGTTGCAGTTGATTTCGTATATTGAAGAGAGACTTTAGGGGTTTGTTGAAACCCTCTTCTATTTTGAAGAACATGCTTGATTTGAAGTTAAAATTGATGAATTAGAGTATTTAATGAATTTGTTGTCTTTCGCTGCATGTTTGTTGAAACTAACAAAAATAACTCCCTTCATTCTCTCATATACAAGAACATAGAGAAATTTTTGGATATATGTAAAACATAGCGTGTGAAGATCTGAGCACTTCTCCTTCTCTCAAGAACTCTCTCAAGAATTCCTTTCAATTCCCTCACCGAAATTAAGTGGACGAGCCCAAAACTTCATCTTGATTCTTACCTTGAGAATAGCCAAAGTAGGCTTTGGTGGTGGTGTCTAAGGAAAGTTCTTTCTCTTGCTGTGTTCGTGAGGAATATCTCTGTTCGTGACTTTAGGAGAAGAGCACGTGAAAAACGATTTCTTCAAGGATAAGTGATTACTTTTTCTTTTCCTCTCTGTGTAATTAATTTAGAAAGCATGCTTCGAATTTATATGTTTATCCTTGTCATTCTGTATTTTCTCCGTTGTTAAGCTGCTTTCAAAAAACGAATTCATTGGCACAAAGGTGATCACTTGCTTTTGTATTGGGATTCAATCCTTTCAATTGGTATCAGAGTCAAATCGTGTCACTGAATTTCTTTTTTTGGAACGAAAATAAGAGAAATAGTTGGTGTTGTACTACATTGTGAATGTTGGTTTGCAAATTGGATGTTTTCAAATTTTGACACTTTAGATTTACTGCTTTAAATTGTTTAAAGTTATAAGGGCCTACTGTTTTGGGCGTTTAATTCATGCTATCAAGTGTGTAAGTCTGTGTCGATCGTGATGCAAGTGTTGTTGAGAAGATTGATACATGAGCAAGAACAAACTCAATTTGAAGGAGAAATTGCATTCTATGCTAGAGCTTAATGGGAGAGGTTGTGACGTTGCCCTTGACACTGTAGCATAAAAGGGCCAGCGTTGCAACTCTCCAGTCGAGCGTTGCTACGTTGGAGCATTTTCTAGACCAATGTCATAAGGCTCCAGCCGAGCATTACAATGTTGGATCAATTTTTAGACCAGTGTTGTAACACTCTAGCCAAGCGTTGCAATGCTTCGAGAATCAGGCGTGCATGTTTCCAAACATTTGTAAGGTCGTCGGTTTATGGCAGTTTTGGTGCAGATGCAATTTTTTACCTGTATTTTCGTTTTTTATGTGTATTATTTTGCTTTTTTATTAAATAAATTAATATAAATGTTATATTAATTAGTTATTTTTAGGGGTGCTAATTTTTTTGTCCAATTTTGCTGTTTAATTAATTTTACATATGTTGTATAATTAATTTTATATGTGCATAATGTATATCATATAGCTTTTAAAATCCCACCATAGGATAAACATCTATCATGCATCATATTTAATATAATTATTATATTATATAGTTGCATGATATCATAAGTCTGCCCGTGCATTATATTGAAAATAAATGGTATATCATATGATTGCATATATCATTAACATGTCCATACATCATACTATAGTATAAGAGTTATATTATAAGGTTGAATGATGGATGTTTGCATTGACCATGACATTACTTAGTTATAATATAAGTGTTATAGTATATAATGAAATGAACTTGCATTAACCATGACATTACTTAGTAAGTATAATTGTTATATTTAATTAATGTCATTAAATGCATTATTATAGGTTTAATTATTTCATTATTTTATAAGTGTTATAAGTTTGATGACTAGAATGAAAATCTATAATCAAAAGTTGCAAATAAGTACATGTTTCAATTAATAATAGGATTAAATTGAAAACTGATAGCACCGAAATTGTGTAATCTACCTCCGCTTAATTCGGGATTTTCTAGGATTTTATATATTTATTATGCTATTTTGTAAGTATTGAGCACCCAAGAGGTAGAATTGACCATTTGGAGTCATTTGGGGTTAATTTGAAAAGTAATTTGGAGTTAATTTGAGCATCTGAGCTTCAGAGGAGATAAATTACGAAAATGCTTTTGGAGGCAGCATAATTACTCTCCACCAAGCGTAGAGCTATGCTCGAACGCAGAAGGAAGATGATTGTGAAAGGATACGTGACTATCCATTACGGAAATGGTCGTGTCCTAATTCTAATTTTACATGACATAAAGAAAATATAAAAGACAGAAACAAGATATACAAAATCTATTAAGCATATATTTGTATAGAAATTAAATAGAAAAAAGAGATTTAAAGTCAGATACCCTTGAATACTAATCTCTTCTCAATTCCTCTATGGAACTCGAATACAACGAACACTTTGATCGTAAAAACGCAGCAATTAATCAAACACCATAACACAGAAATCTCGTTATTCTCGAAATAGAGAATTGATGAGAGTTGTGGGCCTCAAGATTAATTTGGAGAAAGGATTTGAAGGAAATAATTTGAGATAACAAGGCTGAGTCTAAAAGTGCCATGAATGAAGATGAGGAATGGTAATAATGGATAAAATGAGTAGAGATAGATGATGGATTAACTTCTCTCTAAGTGATCGGTGCAAAACAGGTATCGTTAATTCTATCTTACCCAAACAAATGAAATTTATAATACTCAAGCAACTATTTTTCTTTTTTCTGTTAGAAGAGAATTGATAGAAAAAAGTTCTTGGGAAATCTTGTTACTCGGTTTAATCCTATCATTGTTTTTTAAAACTCAACATCCCATAATCCAATAAGGGAAGACCCTTAAAGACCCACATAGCCAATTAACATGAATCACATCAATTAGTCCTAATCTAAGTGAAAAACACTTCCATATAACATTTATTATGTTCTTTTCTTAGATTGCTTTAAAGACACGACACTACAAGAAATAAGACATTCTATAGCTGTTGAATATACAATTTAGAAAATATGCTATACAATCTCAATGAGAAAAAAGGCGAATAAACATAAAATAAAAAACTGGGTTGTGCGTGCCCCAAATTTTGGGGTTTGCCGCCTGTTACACCAAATTTAAGCTTTCTAAAACTAAAAACCTTATTTTGGGTTCTTGGTTTCTCTCCTCCCCATCCTTCTCTACAAATCGAGAAATAAAGAAACTTCATCCTCTTCTTCGCGAGCTTTGTCTTTAGGGATCAAACCATTTGCCAGCCGCCACACTTTCGTTCATCTGCAAACAGTCACCGCATGTCGCCGCTTTACTTCGACATTCGTCGTCGGTCTCTGTAACGTTACCATCGTGGGTTTGTTTCTCTCTTATGTCTCTCTCGTTCTCCCACACGCAAACAAAGGGAAGGGGAGCCTCACCCCCGTCAGGCAATGCTAGCCATTAGCCGCTCGTCGTTGCATCTCGCCACCGTTATAGCTTTTGACTCTCAGCACCACCAAACACTGCTGCCGGTGCAAGATTTTGCCGACAGTCGTCATTGCAACCATCATCGCTGCCACAGTCATTTGTTTGTTGTCATGCATTGATTCAGGGCCATTTTTAGTTCGTCTTTTGTCATTGTTTCTGCTGGTTGTGTTTGTAGGTAATAGTTTTGGGTGGAATTTTTGTGTTTCCTTGTTAGGTTGTTTTTTCAACTAAATTTTGGTTCAAGACTTGTTTACCTGTGATGCTGAGGTGTAGATTCGAAGTTTTGAGTAGATTATATATATCGTTCAACAAGGTCGAGGCCATTTGGTGATGTTTTGGGAAGTGCTATTTATGGTGCCAGTCCACGATTAGCGAGATGCAAAACGGCGTGCTCTGGTTTGTGACGTTGTGACACGGTGACTGACCCGCTCAAACAGCAGTCTAATTTCACTCTCTAGGTGAGTTTCTCGGCATTTTGACTACCATTGATTCTAACGCACTCTCCACACAGATTCAAATTCGATTTCCATAGCCCTATAGGGTTTAGATTGAAAAATCAAACCCAATTGAACACAAACCACCATCGCCCCAAGTCCTTTGCGTTAAGGATTCATTAATAAACCTTCGATTAGCCCTTTGAACTTTATTAAGGAGCTCTATAGATTTTTTTCTTGCTAAATTACTGATATCTCAAATTCAACACCAATAGAATTTCCCTAATACTTATTACCAAAGATATAGGTTGTATTGAACCAGATATGAGAAAACAAGTCTTTAATTTTGACAACCCTTGGCATTAATTTTTTAGTACAATGATGGATGGTTGTAGCTTTATTTGAAGACATTACTTGGTTTGTTGTTGTAGATCTTTTAAAGAAAAGTTAAGGTATGGTTCTAGATCGGCAAGTATTAAAAACTTGATGAGGTTATTTTTCTTATGCTTTTTTCTTTTAAAATGGTTGATTGAGGGTATTTCCATTTGCCAATACAGTTAATATAAACTCTTCGTTGTTGGGGAAATTGACCTGTTGTGTTTGTTTGGGATTTAAGAATGTTGATGGTGTTTGGTTGGTTTCGTAAGTTGTGGGAGAAGCATAGAAAAGATGCTTCTCGTATACAATCACTAAATAGCAAAATAATGGCCATGAACAAGCAGTTGATAAAGGAAAATATGATAGGCTGTATAAACAAGTGACTCATTTGAGAATGCGGAGATGTGGTAACTGAATGAACTCGTTTTACAAGGAGATCCTTGAGCGGAAGCAGATCGTCCAAATTTCATTTTTATTGAAAACTAAATTTACAATAAACATACAAGATATGCATTCAAAACAAATTACAACATGCTTTTTACAAGGAAAAAAGGTTCAAGAGACATCACCTTTGAAGAACCTAGTCACGAGCCTCGAACCGAAACAACAACCTCTTGAAGACTTTCTTCAAGAACTTCTCGAACCAAACAGAGACACAACCACAACGAGCCTTTGGTATTCTCAGGGTGAGAAGCCAAGAGTAGTGTGCTCTGCCTATTTTGATTAGGTGGGATTGTTTTAGTTTGGAGGAAGAACAAGATTGAAGCACACAGAACGATTCTGCAATTCTCAATCGTTTTTCAATCGTATTGTTGAGACTGTGAGGAAGAAGAGAAAACTATTTTCTTTTATTGTCATAAAATTGAATAACCACCCATTAAGGTGGTTGGAGAGAAAAGAGGAAGTTATTATTAAAAATAATAAAATAATATAAATAAATATGATAATAACCTTATCATATTATATTTATATTAAATCATATGTTATATTAAATATAACACATAACATATAGTTTTAATATTGTATTACATACAACATAAACTATAGTTTCTTTTCTCTATTTTATGGCATTTAATATAAATCATATTTAGATTAAATTTAACAACTATGAATCACATTCATAGAAAATATATTTGAATCTCATTCAAATATTTATTTCCTCCAATTAAACTATAATGTATTAAATACATTATAACAATTATATCATATATAATTGAAACGATTTAATTATATCATATATAATTAAATTCCCTCTTATTAATTTGAACAGTTCAAATTAACCCAAAAACTGATTCTCAACTAAATTCTTTTGAGCTACTAAAGGGACCTTATGGACCTGTAGCTTGAAGCTTTAACGGTAATAATTAATTAAACTCTTTAATTACATTATTCACCATCCGTTAACTGTCGGAAACTCCACTAAAGACCGACAACTATACTCTTTGCACCACAGATATATTTCTGTGTCCGTTGGATATAACCAATCAACAGTACGATGACCCTTCACAAATTGCTCGTAAGTACAACTAGGCCAATTACTGTTTTTCCTCTATAGTTACATCTAACTCCTTAAGTATCACTGATTACTCTAATGAACAATAGATCATAGTCCCACTATGACTAAACCCCTCTCGGGCCAGGAGAGGGTGTGACACCACATTGTTCAAGACCAGAAATCAGCCCTTAAGGGAGTAATTTATCTACTTACCCTTGCTTCAGAAAAGGAGTGAATTTCATCTTGTGTAACTATGTTCTCAGCTCCCCAGTTAAACGAATCCCCAAAATGGTAGGCTTGTTGAGTCGATGATCTGGCCACTCTCACCCATACAAATCAAAGGACCGCTCTCATAGATAGAAGTACTCAGGATTTAGGTCTCATAGATAGGAGTACTCAGGATTTAGGTCATGTTATCTATGGTCATCCTGATGAAATGTAAGTCTCTATTATGAACGGTGTTATATAATGAGACTAAACATTTCCTGGTTCGATCTTATACAAACTCCTTTGTATAGAATAACCCCACCCGCATGTCTAATACATGAATGATCAGGATCAGATCATTTGTAGCACTTTACAATAATTGTAACACCTACAAAGCGGGTCATACTCATATTGTTATCAGGATAAGGTACCCAGTCTTATCCACATACTATAGACCATTTAGGTTATCACTTAAACATGATCCACCTGTATGTCTCCATATACATGTTTAAGTTACAACGATAACCTTGGATGTTAGTTTATTGGTTTGTGGTTAATGCAACTAAAATATCATATATTTTATACACAAAGTAAATAAAATATCATATATTTTATTAATCACATAAGAGTTTGTTCGAACAAAATTTACAAATTATAGGACCCTACGAGATTTAAGATATCAACCCCAACAGTAACTTGGGCAAATGAATAATGTATGTCTTTCTCTTCCTCCTGTATCTTCATTTTGTTGTTTAGAAATTTTTTCTTAATTTCTTATACTATCTTTCACAAATAAGGTGATTTTACTTCAGTTTTATGATTTTACTTCAGTTTTATGTTATATCTATCATTATTTTTATCACTTTGAAAAATGGTTGTCTCGATGGAGAAAATTCAAAGAATTGTGCCATGAAATGACTAATCTTTGTACAGATCATTATCTTTTCTTATATACTGGGTGTTTTTTTCCTTTTCTTTTTGAATTTTTATATGATATTCCAATGGGTAAGTTTTTTTTTACCAACAACTAAACTTATGCATTTTGTATTTGATCTATTGGGGTCTGGCCGTTTGCTAGGTTTAGTCAATGAACTCTATTCTTTATATTTTGACATTTCAGTAGAAGTTCTACAGACTGTAAATGGAAAATCTCAAAGGTAATTTGTATTCTCTTGAGTATTTTATATGTGAATCCACTTTAGAAAGATTTGTTCGTTGTTTATTTATTCCTATGGCTTGTTATGGCTAGTCAATATTCCTTGGTTTGCAGACCGTTCTTTATGAACCCATGCACTTATTTTATGAACTATTGTGTATTATTACTTATGTCTAAGTTGCTAGATATTTCCAAGAAATGAAGATAGTCATTTAAATAAAGATAACAAAACTTCTCTCACCCCCTCCCAAATATAAAGCTAAATGGGGTTCCTTTTTTAGATTTGAAGATTACTGTTAACCAGTTCTTCCATTTGTTTCCAGTTTCATAATCGAGGTTTCAAAATAGACTTGTATTGTGCGACTTGAAAAGCAAACCAGTGATTGGACAAAGTATTAATATGAGTTCTTTAGCATTAAAAAATATTCCAATACACTCACTCTTATTTTCCATGTTTCATATGAATATGTTGGACTTATGTACATATTACGATGCCTACAATAACTTGTGGACGAAAGAAGCTTATGAAGAGAGTGATGCGACTCATCTTTAAGGAGAGATCTGGGAATAGAACCAAGTGGCCGTTCATGAGGAGAGAAAACATGAAGGGACTAAAACGGAAAAAGACGATCGGAATGAGAGGGAGAGGAAGGAAACGGCGGGCCACTTCTCCTTCTTCCTCACAAACCTTTCATACCCTTTACTGCAAAAACCTCCATGTTTCTCTATCCTCCTCTTTTCTCTCAATTCCTAAGCCTTTAGCTTCTCTTTCCCACTCCCACGGCTTCCTTCCTCCCACTCATTTCCCTAACCATTGCCTTCACTGTCGTTGTGGCCTTGCAGTTCAAGCCCAGTCTGAAATGGTGTGGAAGCTCTTTGCCCATATGATTTTGACCTCTTTACTATCGATGCGGGCATTTAGGGTGTGCGAGCTTCCCACTTTGCTGCTAAGTTTCGTGCTTTGGTGGCATTTTCTGAGCTTCATTTCTCCACCATTTCATCTGATAATAGTGGTGTTGTTGGATGTAAGTTTAAAATTTCTGCTTAATTCGATACTATACAATTTTATCTTCTCTGAATCGAGGTGTTTTTAATGTATATTGGTTGTATGAAAGAAACTTTTTGGAGGGTAGGGTTTTGAGATGGGACTTTAGGTATTGATCATACATGGGTTGTTGCTTTTTTATGCTTTCTAAAACTACGTGGTTAGATTTAAAGAGTTTTGAGAATCAAATCAAAATTGTACTAGAATTGAATATAAAAAAAAAAAAAAAAAAATCTCAATAGCTATCTTAAATACTGATATAGAGAAGATTTACACGAGAAAATATTTTTCAACTAAGGTAATGGAAAAATAACGAAATAAAGGCCTGAGATATGACCACGAATTTCTCTTAATCTTATAGGAGATTGTGGTAATAATAGCAGTGATTTAAGGTTGGAGTAACTCAATAATAACATAGAGCTTTTTCCAAATAAGGAAGGTTATTAGTAATTGTCGAGGATTAGCTTTTGCCCTTGTTTTTCAAAATGTTGTTAACTGTCAACGATTGAGTTTTGCTTGATTTTCTGTCTAATTTCAAGGGTTAAATACTAGTCGTCAATGACCAATTTAAACAACTCATATGCCAGCTGAACATCTTATTAGATGGGTGTAGTTTGTTTTTGGGCTAAGATTATGTAGCATTTGGAATGGGGTTGTGTTGAAGTTGTTGGCTGAGATGAAGTTTCTCTCTTTCTCTAATTTTTTTTTCAATCTTTGTTTGTCTTTGGTATTAAGTTTCTAGATTTGATTTTTTAAATTATTTTCTAGGGTTCACTTACTGAAGCCCTCTCTTGTAGTTTGTCTACTTTTTGTGGCCTCATCTACACCTCAGAGAAAGTCAAATTTTCTCATTAAAAATAAATACGTCCAAAATGTGATAATGCTAATGATAAAGTTTGGCCCAAGAAGAAACAGAATCAAAATCAACCAAATCAAAGTATGTTGTTCTCTTACATTAAGTAACACTAATTTAGAGAATGCTAATGATAAAGTTTGTTGAATTCCATCTTTTGGAAACTAGCAAACCATGCCAAGTTAAACATCCATGTGCCTGAACAATTGTTTGAGCTTGAAAAACGTAACTCATGGAGAATGTCTTAATTTGTTTGTAATTTCTTGTTTTCTTAATAACATGCATATTGTCAAAAGTTACTAAACTTTTTAATTGTCTATCATGAACTAATTTTCCTTTCCTCCCTTGTACTAAAGTTATTTCTTGCTATAAGATAAAGTTTACATAACCAGATATCTTATATTTAAGGATACTAAGGTTTTTCACTTTACTCAAAATTTATATATGAAATTTCTCATATTACGCTCTCAAGTTTTCCATCTATGAAGGTAAGGGCAAAAGGCTATTGAATTTGAGTTGTTATGTAGGGAATTGCTTTTTAATCTAAACATGGGATCATTTGTTCACTTTAGATTTGAGGTATATGTTTGTTGTTCTCTTGTTTAGAGTTAGTCTTGCCGATATATATCATCAACCAACCAAGCTAAATTTGTTTGAAATTTGTGCTTAGGTAAACTTCACATTTGACGTACCTAAGCTTGGGGTTAATTATCATTGTGAAATTGATACATTCTGACGTGCACGAGGGGGATTTGTTCCAAGATTTTGGTAAATTTTAGTTTTATCTTTTTAGAACTCTTGTAGTAGTAGAATTTGGCTTTGAACTACCTTTTAGGTGTTTTAATATCTCTTTTTTCTAATGTTAAAAGCAATTTTTTTACATAAATATTTGCTTTTAAGTTTTTAAAGTTGGTAAATAACCCTTGGGAAATGGAGGACTTGTTTAATCTTCTTCTACTTTCATAATTTTCTCAATCATGTCTAACTAAAAACTTGGAGGGAATTGTGTTACAAAAAAAGAGAAACAACTTGTATATATATTTCATTGTGGAAATTGACTCTAGGTTAGACAATATGAAGGTTACACGAAATAGTCACAAATGAAAAAGAAGAAAAAATTGACAATGACAGGTTTTTTCCTTCTTAGTTTTATCTTAAATTTCTGTAACTTATGTGGTTGTGGCATTATCATCTCCAAGATTTGAGGTCTTATATTTTGTAATTAATTATTGTTATTCAAGATATGTACTCATGTGGAGTGTCAGTTATTCTAATATACCCTTTCTCTAAAGTCTCAAATTTTATATTGTCATATGTGCATTAGCATTACATTGTAGGGTATTTTAAAAGTTCTCATTGTCTAATATTTGCTTTTATTTTCTCGATGGTAGAGTAGGCATTTTTTTATTATTTACTTTTTTTCCTTCTCGAAGTCAATGACAATGAGGAAACAAAAATTTGAAGGTTTTATAATTGAAGTGCTAAATAGATTTAGTTTCTCAATTAGGACATTCCCCTCATTTGATTAACCATTTCCTGTAAGGCTATGCATCACTGGTATTGTCATTGAATAATGACGTTGAATCTTTGCAAAACCTGTTTCAATATATTTACATGAAAACAAAAAATAGGTTGCATTGTTTGTGATATTAATTGTAATTTGAATTTAAGTTTTTATGATGGTTTTGGGCTATCTACCCGCCCACCACCTCCAATGGAAAGTTGTGCTACATTGAATATGTGATTGATTGATTTATTTATTATGTGATCGGTAATGTGATCGTTTCTTCTTTTGCTAAGGATAGGTCTCAAGGTTGAAGTCGTCAGCTTTGGTTTGCTTTGGAAATTATAATCTGAATGTTGGCCTATTATATGTGCTAAAAAACCTTAATGGTGGGTTGAGAAAGTATCGCTAAAAGCATCTAGTCGATATGATATATTGATATTTGATTCATGTTTTATTGGAAAATGCAATTAAACTTTATAAAGACTTAAATTTGACATTGGACTTATACGAGTGAGAACATTAAATGTATCAATCCAATAGTCAAATGTTCTTTTTTTTTTTTTTTTTTCCTTATAGATTTATGTTAAGGCGTTGATGACATTTTTTAAGGAGGCCTGTTTTATGGGTGCATTGTGAGATTGTTTTGGAACTAAATTTCAATGTTCAGTGCTAGATTTTGAAGGTCTTTTGTTACTTGAATTTGTGCTTGAATATTTAGGAGTTTTAAGCTACTGAGTTTGTGTTGTTTGTGTTTTCTCTATAGAATTTGGGTGTTTTAGTGTTCGATTTTAGACAATTTATCCTATCTTGGAAAAGAGAATTAGTAAAAAGATAGGAAAATAGTGTATTCATTTGTTAAGAGAATTAAAGGGTTTCTCCTTCATCAAATAGGTAATCTTTTATGCCAATATCAGAATAGTTCTTGTGGGATATGGAGAGATCATTCTTAAATGCTCGTTATTTTCATTGTTTGTAACCTTTCTCCTAATCTTAAGGATTTTGAAAAGTGAAAATACACTTCCAGTACAGTTGCATGACCATTGGACAAAATTTTAATTAGTACGTATATCTATCGATTATTTTATTTCTCTATTTATTTATTTTAATAACTTTATTTGAACATTTTATTACTTAACATTTTTTGAAAGTTGATGAAGGACTATCAGTGCATGCATCTCCAAGTATTTTATGGTCGGCTACAAAACACAACTAAGTTGGAATTATTTTAGAATTTGATATCGATATATTTTGTAATGTTTTGTTTCATCTCCAAGTTTCTAATACTCATTACTATATATTTTTTTTTATTGGGATATATGAATCTTGTATTGAATGCTTTAGGGATTATATAAACATAATTTTATTTGATTTCTGATGTGTAAAATGTATGAAATACTACAATAGGATTATGAGCATATTTGAGAAGTTATAAATATGCAACAATAGAATTCATTAAAGTTATAAAAAGCTAATAGATGCTATGAATAAAAAATATTGGTACGAGGTACATTATAACTTTCATTAAATAAATAATTATAATTGTAAATGACTTTCATTAAATAAATAATTATAATTGTAAATGAATGCTATAATAGACAAATGATAGTTACATATTTTTGTTATAAAAGTAATTTTATAGCTTTTTCAAATATGCTATCTTACGTATTACAAGAGAGCAAATGTACTATTTGAAGCTTGAATTTATAGCATTTACAAAATGTTATAAAAAAATCGAACATTTTATAGCATTTAGCAAGTGCTATAGAAGGAAACTTCTTATAGCATGCAACAAAAGGCTATAAAAAGTTGACTTTTTGATAGCGTGTAAAAAGTGATATAAAAAGCTCAATACTTTTAATAGCATAGGTTGTCATGACTTTGGACAAAAAGCTACAACAGACCTATGATAGCATTTTTTCGAAGCTATCATTTCTGCATCATTAAGTAATGAGAAAGAAGATGCTCTAATACGGATCCTAAGAAATAACGTAAAAGCATTAGGATGGACCTTGGCAAACATTCGAGGAACCAGTCCCTCGTCTTATATGCACAAGATCAACTTGGAAGAAGGAAAGAATGGATCAGTAGAAAGGCAACGCCGCTTGAACCCTACCATGAAGGAGGTTGTAAAGAAGGAAATAGTAAAGTGGCAGGACGCAGGTATCATCTACCCGATATCTGATAGTAGTTGGGTGAGCCCAATGCAATGTGTTCCGAAGAAAGGGGGGATGACAGTCATCACTAATGACAAGAATGAATTGGTTCCCATAAGGACAACTACGGGGTGGAGAATCTGCATGGATTATCGCAAGCTGAATTTGGCCACTAAAAAGGACCACTTTCCACTCCTGTTCATTGATCAGATGTTAGACAGACTTGCGGGAATAAATTTTTTTGCTTTCTTGATGGCTATTCAGGGGTATAACCAAATAGCAATTGCGCCGGAGGACGCAAGACAATGCCCATTTGGTACGTTTGCATTCCGACGCATGCCATTTGAACTCTATAATGCTCTAGGCACTTTTCAACGAAGCATGATGGCAATATTCTCAGATTACTTGGAGGAGTCAGTCGAGGTATTCATGGATGATTTCTCAGTCTTCGACAGTAATTATGACTCATATTTGTCTAACCTTGAAATTTTTTTGAAGAGATACGTGGCAACAAATCTTGTTTTGAACTGGGAAAAATGCCACTTTATGGTGGAAAAAGGAATAGTTCTGGGTCACAAAATCTCCAAGGTAGGATTGGAAGTTGACCAGGCAAAAATCGATGCAATTTCCAAATTACCCCCACATGTGAATGTAAAAACACTTAGGAGCTTTCTGGGACACGGGGGTTTTATAAAAGATTTATTCGCAACTTCTCCCAGATCGTAAGACCTTTAAGTGCACTTCTTGAAGCTGACCGCTAGTATAATTTTCATGACACTTGCACCAAAGCATTTAACACATTGAAAGATGCACTTATCTTCGCACCCATTTTGATTGCGCCCAAGTGGACGCAACCATTCGCCCTGATGTGCGATGCCAGCGGATATGTTGTGGGCGCAGTTTTGAGTCAGCGCAAGGATAAGGTGTTGCATCCTATTTATTATGCGAGCAAAACATTGAACGACGCGCAGGAGAACTATATGACCACAGAAAAGGAAATGCTCGCAGTGGTATTTGTACTGGAGAAGTTCCGATAGTACTTAATCGGAACGAACGTGGTGGTGTATACAGATCATTCTGCGATTAAATATTTAATGACGAAGAAGGATGCAAAACCGAGGCTGATAAGGTGGGTGTTGCTCCTGCAAGAGTTCGATATGGAAATCAAAGATCGGAAGGGCACCGAGAACCAAGTCGCAGATCATTTGTCAAGATTGGAAAACCAAGGTTCAAGGGATAAAAAAAGATATTGAGGAAAGATTCCCCGATGAGCTGCTGATGGTAGTAGACATTGATATTCCCTGGTATGCAGACATAGTAAACTTCATAGTTTGCGGTCAACTACTAGATGATTATACATACCAGCAGAAGAAGAAGCTAAGACATGATGCCAAATTTTATTTCTGGGATGATCCCTTCCTATATCGACAATGACCTAATCATATAATACGGCGATGTGTTCCTGAGCATGAAGCAAAGCACAGTTTAGAGCTCTGTCATGAGTCTCCATATGGAGGACATTTTGGGGGCAAAGGACCATAGCAAAAGTCTTACAGTGTGGCTAATTTTGGCCAACACTGTTTAAGGATGCCCATGCCCATGTTATGCAATGCGACAGGTGTCAAAGGACGGGGAATATGTCTAAAAGAAATGAATTGCCATTGACATCAATCTTAGAAGTTGAATTATTTGATGTTTGGGGAATTGACTTCATGGGCCCGTTTCCACCATCAGAAGGTCATCAATATATTTTGGTTGCGGTAGATTATGTATCGAAATGGGTTGAGGCCATCACATGTGCCAAGAATGATGCGGCCACTGTGGCAAAGTTTCTAAAGAAGAACATTTTCTCTCGATATGGGATGCCTCGGGCCTTAATCAGCAATGAGGGCTCTCACTTTATCAACTGCATAATTGCCAACCTGTTGACTAAATTCAACGTCAGCCATCGAGTTGCAACTGCTTATCATCTGCAGACTAATGAGTAGGTAGAGATTTCTAACAGAGAGATCAAAACTATCTTGGAAAAGGTAGTTAATACTACCATGAGGGATTGGTCACCCAAGCTTGATGAAGCACTATAGGCTTACAAGACCGCCTACAAAACACCAATTGGCATGTCTCCGTATGCCCTGGTCTTCGAAAAAGCTTGTCATCTGCCGCTTGAGTTGGAACATAAGGCGATGTGGGCATGCATGAAGCTGACGTTTGATTTAGCCGGTGCAGGGAAAGTTCAGAAGCTGCAATTGAATCAGTTGGTTGAATGCCGAAGGGATGCCTATGAAAATGCTAAGATATACAAGGAGAAAACAAAGAAATGACACGATGACCGCATAAACGACTGGACATTCACCGAAGGTCAGCAGGTATTATTATTCAACACGCGTTTGTTCCCAGGAAAGTTAGATTCTCGCTGGTCTGGGCCATTCCGAATCAAGGCAATATTGCCTCACGGCGCGATGGAATTAACAACTTTAGATGGGAACAACACATTCAAAGTCAATGGTCAACGGATTAAGCCCTACTATGGAGGCAACTTCGATCGATGCATGGACACCATTGACTTGGGCAAGCAAGATTAAACCCCTTGCAGGGAAAGCGATTGCGGTAACTCTAAGAACTTATTTGAATCGACCTTTCTATCTATGTTTATTCGCTTTCTTTACAGCTTTCTTTTACTGTTTTCTAAATTTCGTCAATTAATGTCTAGTAGAATCAATCTTTAATATTTTTGTATTTCATTCCAATTTAATTTCGCATGTTTCTCCATATCTTAAAATTAGTAGCACTAGTCATATAATTGTTGTGAATGAGTGGATAAATCACCGCAAGATCTTTTCGACTGGCATTTTGATGAATTAATAAGATAGGAAAGTAAAATATGAGAGGGTGGGTGTAATAAATAAACGACACTATGCATCCAATATACCCAAATGCATTGCAGTGAGGGGTGTGTTGCACTCGCATATGTCCTTTGCCCGTCTCTAGCCAAATGCACTATGTTGAGGTATCCTCCAGACATGCATTGGTTAAGGGATATGTTGCAGAGATGTATGCGTGTTGCCCGTCCTCGGCAAAAATGTATCTGCGTTTATTGGAAGTATGGTGTGAATTTTGAATCATGCACTCTTCTGAATCAAATTTGTAAAGTAATCAAATTCTTTGACTCTTGTACAGCCAGTAGAAAATGTTGTAATGCATTCATTTTTAATTTATTTGTATACCTTGTTAATAGTCAATACAATCAGAGTATATATTCACTCCAGTTTTTGCCTGTGCCTCTTTCTTTATCTTCCTTTGTCAATTTTTGTGACATTCTAAATCTCTTATTTTTACGATCTTCATTACGTTGCTATGATGTATTACATGTTTATGCTTAGAAATATTTCCCATACTTAGTAAATTCTGACTAACACTTAGTTAATTCTTAGTTTAGCAGTACTTTACCTTTTATCTTTCAAAGTTCTGCTCAAACCTTCTTTTTGAAATTTTCTTCAAGTGTTTGTCTAGTCTCTCCAAACAACGCAATGAGAACCTTGCTCATCTTTAAATTTAAGAGTGGGGAAGGTCTAAGCAGATAAGATCAAGATTATGCTGTAGTTAAGAAAATGTGTCCATTTTCATTTTAAAAGAAAAGTATATA
>NC_052359.1:82580021-82614132 GCF_009727055.1 Benincasa hispida
AAGAACCCCTTACAAAGTTTAGACATCTTGAAAAGAACTAACTTTATTATTTTCCCAAAAGAAAAGAAAAACCAATTTGTCAAATAGAATAGAAACTAAATTCTGTCTAAATGACAGGTACAACAAAAAGTCTATTAGATCAGAATACAACCCCCGGTTTTTACAAAATATTTAATCCTAAAATCTCATAGCCTTAATGGAACTGCTTTGCCATCGCCCACAATAGATGAATCGATTCGCAGCATACTGCACGGGGCTCAAGGCACCCTTCATTGAATATATATAATGGATAGTAAGCACCAGATCTAATCCCAAGTATTGTGGTAAGAAGTTTAAAGTTAACTTCGAACCAAACCAAGTAAGAGTTTACTTCTTACACGCATTGGCGAATTGTAGCAATCTTTTTTTGAGAAGTGATCTTTAAGTTTTGCCAGAAAACAAGATTTTTAGTAGTTATTCTTAATTTAATTCTATGAATGTCACTTCATTGCAGATCCCAAAAATTTCATTTTATTCTTATCCGAGAGCATATGCAAATGAGAGATTTTTCTGTCTTTCTCCTCTTAATCATAAGTTTTTGACCACACCTGTGGATGAGTCAATAATATCCTTTATCTTGTAGTTTATAGCTTATCTTAATGTAACATTGTGAGGAGAGAAATAAGTACAGTTGCGAGAAATTCTTTATTTATCTCGATATCAGTGCCTTCTAATTTACTCCGAGATTGGAATTTCATAATACTCCCTTTATTTCCATTGCTATATCTATAGAGTTAAGAAGTCAAGCTCTGTATCTTTTTCATTTTAAGCAAAATTTCTCAACTTTGAGCAAGGAACTTATTGGACATGGTTCACCTGTTCCCCGTGATAGAAGCCCCAAAAAGACTCCAAAATGGAGTGGCCTAATTATGACATACGATTTGACCTTCACCATTCTGTATATTAGCAATTGGCTGTTTGCCCGTAGAAGTGTTTATCGTCCTTAATGCAAGGTCCAAATCTCATACACACACAGAAGTATCTGAGGCTGTCTTCCAATTTTGAGTTCGATCATTCAATTAGGGATTAACTAGATTTCCCGTATCTGCTAGTCGTACAACGTAAACATAACAACAAAAAGTATGCTTCATAATATAATATAACAATAATTACTATTTGGTGGGCCTTTTTATAGATACTTATACACACAGTTGATGATGTTAGCTTGGGTTAAATCTAACATAGAATCAGTAAACAAATTTACTTGTCAAAAAATAGCTTTCTTTGGACTAATATTTTCACGAGCAATAAATCTTATACATTTACATACTTTACACATGCATACCTATTGGGCCTATAATTATTTCCTTGATCCCATAATTATCCGATAAATTCTATGAATATGAATCTTTATTTAGAATTAATTAATTAGATAACCAGGCTACTTTGGTAAACATATTATTTGACAATTCTCCCGAAATTTAAGACACATAATATAATAATATTATTATACAAAATAAGAGGAAGAACACAAATTAGTCATTTACCAATTACTTAAATTGATAACATCTATAATAAGTACACAAACATGTGAATATCGTTAAGATTTATCATCATATTTAAACTTAATCACACATGTCATTAATCTTGAATAAACTGATTAATCAAATTTAACCTTAAATCATCAATAGACCATATTTAAAACTAAATTTCAAGTGAATTGATCATTTTAAGTTAAATGCACAAATTTCACATTAAAATTTGGATTTAAAAGAAGATTATCAATTAAAAAAAACTATTTTTACATGAGATATCTGTTAGGAAAAAAAAAGAAAAAAGTAAAAAAAGAAAACCAACTTAAACATTATTGAATTCAGCAACAGTAGTGTGTTGCAGTCCTCATGCGGTACGACATTCTTCAGTGGGACCCATTTTACCGTCAGACAAGAGGTCCATTGGAAATACCGCAGAATTATCAAAATCTACGAAAAATTGTATGTCCCGAAACTTGACTGTATGATTGAATTGCTTCTGATATTACCCATGAGGGGTTTCGGTCACCTATATTTTTTTTTTTTTATTCCTTTATAATTAAAGAATAATTGATCACAATATCATAGAAATACAACATTAACAATTGAATCATGCTTTGATATATTGTTTCAGTACATTCTTAATTATCTCTATATGAATGATAATCCTAGGATCATTCTGTAAATTGTCAGAATATATTAATAGGATTCCATTGAGAACTAATATAATCTTCTTTGATGACGATGTAGAAAAAAATTTGGTGTATTCTTTAATTGATAATCTATATATGTTTGATTCTTTTTCTTCATTTAACAAGATCCTGTTATCTAATTCATGTGGTACAAAGCGTAAATTAAATGAGAATTCCACTATGTTATGGCACAAGCGTTTAGGTCACATCTCTAAACAGAGAATTCAGAGACTTGTGTCAGATGGAATTCTTGATTCCCTTTATTTAAGTAACTTCAACGTTTTTGTGGAATTTATTAAGGGAAAAAAAACAAACATAAGAAAATTAGGTGCCAACAGATGTTCAAACGTCTTAGAACTAATACATACAGAAATTTGTGGTCCATTCCCTACGACCTCTTGGAATGGACAATAATATTTTATTACGTTCATAGACGACTATTCAAGATATGAGTACCTATATTTAATTCATGAGAAGTCTCAATCCTTGGACGTTTTCAAGTCTTTCAAAGTTGAAGTCGAACTTCAACTTGGAAAGAAAATTAAGGTTGTCAAATCTGATTGTGGTGGTGAATATTACGGTAGATATGATGGATCAGGTTAACAACGTCTAGGCCATTTGCCAAATACCTAGACGAATGTAGAATCATCCCGTAATACCCTATGTCGGGCAAACCCAACATGAATGGTATAGCAGAGAGGCGAAATAGAACACTTAAGGATATGGTAAGAAGTATGATTAGTCATTCTTCTCTACCAAAATCCCTCTGGGGTGAGGCACTAAAGACTGCAGCATATATCCTTAATAGGGTACCTAGTAAAACAGTAGTTAAAACTTCTTATGAGCCATGGACAGGAAAGAAGCCTAGTATTAGGCATCTTCATATATGGGGTTGTCAAGCTGAGGCTAGGCCTTATAGGCCTAATGAAAGAAAATTGGACTCAAGAACTATTAGCTTCTATTTTGTTGGGTATTCTGAGCACTCTCGGGGTTTCAAGTTTTATGATCCCACTTCTAGATCATTGTTTGAGATAGGAAATGCTAAATTCCTTGAGGATGTTGAGTTTGAGGGGAAGATAATATAAGGAAAGTTGTCTTTGAAGAGGAATTGGTTTCTTTTCCTCATGTGATTATAAATGATGTTCAGGCTTTAATTCCTGACTTCATTGTTGAACCAATTATAGAACAAGACAACATTGAAGTCNTCTAACCTGCCAAACACCCGATTGAAAGCTCTGTGCAAAGATCCCTGCTACCGGTGGAGCAAGCCTAAGAGGGAAGCTCTTCCTACCATCAAACCCATCCTATCCGGCAAGCAGATCTCCATCGAATCACTGCCAAGACATTGGCACTTGTTTGTATCTGTTCTATCTCTTTCATCATTGTATTTCATGTTTCCTTTATCTTTTCATTCACACACCATGTATCAAACGCTTAATAGACGTATTAAATGTTTCGATAGCTTTCATTTACCATCTTCTGTCTATTTCCATTCACCCATCAATCACTTTTTTCATGATGTCTTCTTAATTCCCTGATAAGTAATATGAATTAACTAAGTACTTAACCTGTGTTAAAGATATAAAATGCGTTTAGCTAAGGCATGCTAGACGGCATCTTCGCCTGTGAGAGCAGAAGTGAAGATGCCATTCTGATCTATCGAGAGAAGGTCAGAAGAATGTGTTAACTAAATCGAGTAGTACTTCCAGACATGGAAGCAACCTTGCATTCATGACGTTAGTCTCTGTTTCACCACAGACATGTGGGTGCGCAGCCGATCACTAAAAGGTGTACGCCAAGAGAAGAGCGGAACAACATTTTTAGCTTCAATGCAATTGAGAACTTGCGTTGTTTACATTATTTGTCTTTCTCTTTCTATTTTGTTCATAAGGCTTGTCGCCGCATTCCACGTCTTTGCACAACTTTCACAGCCAACCTTGACCCCAGCATCTTGTACATGAAGCTTGTATCTTATATCATCTAGCTTAGATTTATTTTATTTCATTTTATTATCACATCTTTACCGCTTTACTTTATTTTATCGCAATTTATATACATGTACAAACACATTTTTAAAGATTGAAAACCTAGTCGTATATATCATGAACATACCATAATAACCTAAACCAGTCCCCGTGTTCGACCTCGGATCACACCAAGAAACTTGCGATGGAATTACACTTGGCTCTATCAAAAGGAAACTTGTGACAACGCATGGCATACTACATGAACACCCATAATTAACGCATATCTAGTGGTAGTATCGCATCATTTCGAGCATAGAACATCAATCATAGTATATCTTAATTTTATGCGTTACAATAACCCATTAAAGGCCCCGACGAGTAGTGAGTAACTTAAATGAACTTAATGCTTTCAGTGTCTATTTATAAAAGACCATGCAATTTACAGTAATGTTGATGATGAGTTTATATTCTCTCAAGCAACAAATGTTAAATGAATTACATAGCATTTCTTCTCCATGTTGTATATGATTTTATGCATGCCAAGGTATATTTTTTAATTCATTACAAAGGAAAAGTTCCTATGATGAAGCATGCATGCCTAGAGAAAGGTTATGATAGAATGATACTTTATATAAATGGTTTGCAATTAAAGCTTGATTTGATGTTAGAAAATAACCCGGTACTGAAGGACACAGAAAAGGTATTTGGGTAATTGTACCTAAGATGTTGATGGTACTTTGAAAACTCCACGTGCACGTAGGTAGTTCTGAATGAGAGGCTGAAGTATGGGTCTCCTAGGCCATATATCAGCAAAGAGAGGCCGAAGTATGGGTCTCTTGGCAGGTGATAAATGTTGGGAGCTAGAGCGATGTATGCTCGTTCTCAACTAAGGAGTAATGATGTTTAATGATGTTTAAGAATGTTTATTAATATTTATATTTAGGGGAAGTTGCTTGAGGTGTTCCTTATTATATTTATATGTTTATAATGATGTAAAGCATGGTGTAATAAGATTTTATAGTCACTCACTGGGCTACCAACTCACAGATTTTCTATGTTTTCTTTTTTCAGGTAGCATTCAGATTCCTCAAGGTTGATCCTGTTGCTGCTTGCCACTGAAAGGCTCGGCTTGTTAAGAAGAACTTAGGTTGATGGTCTATATCTATGTACACATGTTTTGAGAGGGATCATGGCGTTGTTAGAAAAGTTTGGGTCTAACTGTAAATATTTTACCTGTAGATGTTATGTCATAACTGTTTGCATGTGATTATGTAAAATTATGTGGAGCCTTATGAGGGCGTTCTATTTATGTACATTAATAATGTTTATCAGGTTGGTACTCAGGTTAGAGGGTTAAAGTGGTAAGTGATAGCAATAGAGCTAGTAACTAACATATCTTTTTCCAGATTAAGAGGGTAATCTGGGAGGAGGTGTGACAAATAGCATGCTTAATTTGAGTAGCAATAGGTTTGAGTCATAGTTATGATTTTGATTGCTAGCTTTTTTAGGATCATCTAGTAACGAAAGATAATGAAACCTAGGGAATAGAAATGCATTAGGTTAGATTTGGCTAATTTAATATAACGTTCTAATCAATCCAAGTGCTTAATGTGAATAGCAAAGTGAATAGGCTTGCATGACAACAGTTAGCTAATTTAGGAATCGATGTCCACATTGGTTTTTCTTGAGTTTGTTTGGCTTTTCCAGAAATTTTATTAGGCTTGATAATTAGATAACAAATGTATCTTGCATGTTAAATCAATGAATTAATCCATAGAAAGTCCAACAACCTTTAAATCAGCTAAGGTAATCTCTCATATCAATCTCAACCTATTTTATTTTTTCCACTTTTAATTCATGCAATTTAATTTTCTTGTCAACTCAATCTCAAACGCCCTCCCCTCCCCTGCTCCTCTTGTTTTTATTGCTTTCTGAAGATTAATTTAACTTAGAGAAGTTTTATCTTAGGCTCCCTGTGGTTCGACTCGATCTTGCCACTAAGACTGCTTGTTAGTTGAAGTGGTTGGATTGTGAATATTATCCTATTGGTAGGAAGTTCGAAACTTTCCCTCCATTAGAAATAATAAAAGAAGATTGATTTACTCTCATTGAACTTATGATATACACAATCTTCTATTATATGGAGGTTATCACTTCATGGAATTTTTGATACCATTGACGAGAGGCTTGTTTAAGACCATAGATGGATTTCTTCAATTTACACACCATAGACTTTGAATTACCAAACACAAAGGCTTTTCGTTGCACCATATAAATCGTCTTATCAATGTTCCATTGAGAAACGCAATTTTTACATCCATCTAGTGTAGCTCCAAATCAAAATGAGCTACTAGTGCCATGATTACCCTGGAAGAGTCTTTTGATGAATCCTAATAGGGCTTCTTTGTAATCAATGCCTTTCTTTTGAGTCTTTTCCACAAGACGAGCCTTATATTTGTCGATATTTTCATGTCTAAGGAAGATTCTGTCTAAGAATAGGGTATTTAAAATGATGGAAATAGAATACCCTTACTTGAAAACCGACCTCGAAGGTGAATTAGATAAATATTTTATAAGCATGTAATACATGATTAGGTTTATTAAAGTGTTTAATAAACAAGAATCATATATTGTTAAACTATCCTATATAAAAGTTATATTAGGCAAAATTTAACAATGGACTTAGATAAATTGTTTTACGGGATTTACCTAAGTAATAAACCCTAGGTTTTAAAATACTTAGTAGGAGATGATGATATATTTGATATGTCTAATTCTCTTATGCTCTCGGGTAATTCACGTTGTGAGATACATACTTGGCCTTGAGGCACCTTGATGTGTCGCCCTACGCATGGTGTTTGCATGGATCAATATAAAAGTGAATTAGAGAAAGTATTTTTAGTAAGTGGGAAATGGACGTGTGTCAAATTATCCTGCAGTCTCCATCATTAGTTGACATCGTGAGATGCATGCTTGGCTTCGAGGCGCCTTGATGCATCACCCTATGATGGTGTTTGCATGGGTCGATATCTAGGTTAACTTTTGAAAAACATAAGGTTATGATTTTTGTTACTCAATATCGTTCTTCCCTATGACAAACTTTTTTGGGGCAAAGATTATAATTTCCAAAATGATGGGTTATACTTATAAGAATTCATTAAGGTGGTCAATAAAATTCTGACCAATTAAATGTTAACTAAATATTATAAGCATGAGAGATATTCTAGTGTAATATTTAGTTGAGAATGTCTCAATTCAGTGAGAGTAATTGACTTCCCTATGGTGGCTTTTATTTTGCTAAAACGTGACTCAATTTGTTTTAAGAGTTATACAAGTTTTCTAATATACATGAATTTGTTTAGGTTTCAACAGATATGTCAAATTTAATGATTTTCTAATTAGTTTCCATATTATTAATTTTTAATCATTATACAACTTGAAAAACTTTAATGAATAAAAAGTTTATGGTAAATGATCTAGAACTCATCTTGTATGAGGAGTGTCCTCAAACTCCTGGCCTAAATGTCGAACAAAATATTTGTAAGGCTTATGACAAGTGGGTAAAGGCTAATCGTGAAGCCCGAATCCACATCCTGGCAAGCATACCAAATGACTTGGTTAAAATGTTTGAGTCTATGCAAACTACTCATAAGATGAGGTGCTCAAGCTTCTTCACAATGCAAGATTAGAAGAGGGAATATCTGTTCGGGAACATGTTTTTTATATGATTGTCCATGTTAATTTTGCTTAAATGAATGGAATTGTCATAGAAAAGATCTTGACTGAAAGAAGCAAGTCCAAGGTAAATCTGATTTACTTGATTTTGAATCATGCTTAATGGAGAATGATGATTCCGCTTGTATATTTGATTCAGGTGCCACCAATCATTTTAGGAATTTGATTGCTGGAAACAGTTAGAGGCTGAAGAAACGACAATGAAAATGGGGAATGGGATGGTTGTCTCAATTATTTCTATAGGGAGTGTGAAGTTATTTTTTAGCAAGAATTGCTATTTGTTATTGGATAAGATCTATTTGGTTCCTAAGATTAAGAGGAATCTTATTTCAGTGTCTTGCCTGATTGAACATGCTTTCAATATATCATTTCTTAGTAATAAATTGTTTATTTTGAGAAATGAATTTGAGATATTTTCAGCTAGTTGAGAAAGTAATTTATATGTGCTAAGGCCATTAGCATATACTGAACTATTCAAAACAGCAACTTTACAGACTAAAAAATGAAGAATTTCTCCTAAAAATGACACCTACCTTTGCCATCTACGTTTAGATTACATTAATCTCAATTGGACTGAGAGATTGATAAATAGCGAAATTCTAGGTGAGTTAGAAATTGACACTTTACCAATATGTGAATCATTCCTTGAGGGAAAATGGCAAAAAGACCTTTTAACTGAAAAAGATTATAGAGCTAAAGAAACCTTGGAGCTTATACATTCAAACGTTTATGGTCTGATGAATATTAAAGCTAGAAGAGAATTTGAATACTTTATTTCTTTCATAGATGATTATTCTAGGTATGATTATCTTTATCTAATGCAATATAAGTCTGAAGTTCTTGAAAAGTTCAACAAGTATAAGTCTAAAGTTAAAAATTTGCTAGGTAAGAAGACAAAGGAAATTCAATCAAATCGAGGTGGAGTGTATATAGATTTAAGATTCCAAGACTATTTGATAGAACATGGAATCACATCCCAACTCTCAGCACCTGGTACACCTCAACAGAATGGTGTATCGTAAGGTAGAAACCGAACCTTGTTGGATATGGTTTGGTCAATGTTGAGCTATGTTTCATTACCATATTCTTTTTGGGGATATGGAGTATCAACTGCAGTTTACATTTTGAACATCGTTTCATCTAAATTTGTTTCTAAAACACCATTTGAACTTTGGAAAGGTCGTAAAGTTATTTTACGACACTTCAGGATTTGTGGTTGTCCAACACATGTGTTGAACACTAATCCAAAGAAGTTGGAAGTTCATTCAAAAGTATGCCTATTTGTAAGTTACCCTAAAGAGACAAGAGGTGCTTTCTTCTATGATCCAATTGAGGATAAAGTATTTGTATAAAAAAAATGCTACTTTCTTGGAGGAAGAGCACATAAGAGATCATAAACCATGAAGCAAAGTTGTATTAAATGAATTTTTCAATGAATTTATTAAAAAGTCAACAAGAGTTGATGACAATGGTAATACATCAACAAGAGTTCTTAATGAAGGCACATCGAGTTAGGTACATTCTTCTCAAGAGTTTAGAGTACCTTGGTGTAGTAGGAGGCTTGTGAACCAACCTACACATTACATGGGTTTAATTGAAGTCCAAATTATCATACCAGATGATGATAGAGAGGATCCATTGTCTTATAAAGAAGAAATGAATGATGTTGACAAATATTAGTGGATTAAAGCCATGAATCAAGAAATGAAGTCTATGTACTTCAATTCTATTTGAGATCTTTTAGATCAACCGAATGGAGTAAAATCTATAGGTTGCAAATGGATCTACAAAAGGAAAAGAGGTATAGATGGGAAGGTACAAAGCTTCAAGGCTAGATTAATGGCAAAGGATTATACCCAGGTTGAGAAAGTGGACTATGAAGAAACTTTCTTATCTGTTGCCATGTTAAAATCTATCTGAATACTCTTATCCATTGCCTTATATTATAACTATGAGATATGGCAAATGGATGTCAAGATTGCCTTTTTTAATAGTAATCTTGAGGAGACCATTTACATTCAATAGCCAGAGGAGCTCACTGAACAAGATTAGGAGCAAAAGGCTTGCAAACTTAAACGGTTCATTTATGGACTGAAATAGATAACTATATCTTGGAATATAACATTTGATAACAAATTAAATCTTATGGCTTTAATCAGAATGTTGATGAATCTTGTGTCTACAAGAGAATCATCAACAGTTCATTAACATTCTTAGTGTTGTATGTGGACGATATCCTACTCATTAGGAATGTTGTAAGTTTACTAACGGATGTAAAGAAATGGCTAATCGTTCAATTTCCAAAAGAAAGATTTAGGAGAGGTGAAATTTGTTCTAGGGATCATAAGAACAAAACCCTGACCTTGTCTCAAGCATCGTATATTGACAAGATGCTTGTCAAATATTCGATGCCCAATTTCAAGAGGGGTTTATTACCTTTCAAGCATTGAATTGTGTTGTCTAAGGCATAGTGTCCTAAGCACCTTAAGAGGTTGAGGAAATGAGACGGATTCCCTATGCATCGGTTATTGGCAGCCTTACGTATGCAATGTCATGTACTAGACCAGACATTTTTTATTCAGTAGGGAATATCAGTTGATATCAATCCAATCCAGGATATGATCACTAGATTACAGTCAAGAATATCCTTAAGTATCTTCAGAGAACGAGGGACTATATGTTTTGTATGGGGCTAAGTATTTAATCCTTATAGGATATACTGACTCTAATTTCTAGATTGATAGGGATTTTAGAAAATCCACATCATAATCAATATTCACTCTAAACAAAGGAGCTATAGTTTGGAGAAGTGTCAAGCAAGGTTGTATTGCTGACTCCACCATGGAGGCTAAATATTTAGTTGCTTGTGCAACTGCTAAGGAAGCCATTTGGCTAAGGAAGTTCTTGATGAATTTAGAAGTTGTTCCAAATACAACTTAACCCATCACACTTTATTGTGATAATAGTAGTGTTGTGGCAAACGCTAAAGAACCTTGGAGCCATAAGCACGTGAAGCGTATTGAAAGAAAGTATCATTTGATGTGGGAGATTGTACAATGAGAAGAGGTGATAGTCATGAGATAGTTTCAGAGCACAATGTTGTTGATCCATTTACAAAGGCTCTTATGTCTAAAGTGTTTAATGGCCATTTAGAGAGTCTACGTTTGCGAGATATGCACCACATTGTCTAGGAAAAGTGGGAGATTTTACTGGGTATAGTGTATGCCCTAGTGTATTGTATTAGTGTACATAACTATATTATGATATTTACTATTTTGCATACTCCACTAGCTTTAGGACAAGTGGGATATTGTTTGAGATTATGTCCTAATATCATGGTTTGTAACGTATAAAACGAAATTCATTTATTTAATAAAATAAGGAGTTATTTTATTTAACATTTAGAATTGTATAACTCAATCCAATAAATAAGATTCGAGGTGATTTAATGTAACTTAAATATGTATGTGGTTGACATGCAAGTAAATCATGTTTAAGTAATAACCTAAATGGTTTGTCATATATGGATGAGGCTAGGTACCTTATCCTACTAATACTACGAATATGACCCACTTTGTAATTGTTATAATAGTTGTAAAGTGTTACAAACGATTTAATCCTAATTGTTCATGTGGAGACATGTGAGTAGGGTATCCTATACAAAAGTTTGTCCAAGACTGGACCACAAAATGATTAGTCTTTCTTTATAATGTCATTACTTCAAAAGACTTACATTTCACTAAGATAAGCATTGAGTTGTGAACTTCTGCCTATGAAGGCAATCGTTTAATCTATATGAGTGAGAGTGGCCAGGTTTGTTGACTCAATATGCCTTCCATTTTGGGGATTTATCTAGTAGGGAGGTAGGAATGCAACTAAACAAGATAAAATTTACTTCTTCCTGGTCATAGGGAAAGTAGATGAATTACTCCCTTAAAAGCTGATTTTGGATCTTGAATAATGAGAGCCCTCAACCTCTCACTAGCCAGAGAAGAAAGTAGTTATAATTGGACTATAACTAATTGTTAATTAGAGGGATCAGTGGTACTTAAGAAATTAGATGTAACTACAAGGATAAAACAATAATTTGACCCATCTGTAGTCATGAGAAATTTTTTAAAGGTCGATGTATTGTTGATTGGTTATATCCATAGACACAAAAATATGTCTACAGTGCGAAGAGTGCAGTTATTGGTCTTTAGTGAAGTGACTAGCAGTTAATGAATGCTGATTAATTTAATTAAAGAGTTTAATTAATTAATCTCGTATCACTGAATGTATCACTGGAGCTTCTTTAGGTCCGTAAGAACCCCTTGCTAGCTCAATAAGCATTAAATAAGAATCAATTAATTTTGAATTATTTGAATTGTTCAAATTAATTAAAGAAAGTCAATTGTATGACATGCAATTATTATAATGTATATGGATACATTATAATATAAAGTTAATGAGAGAGAAAAATGTTTGAATTGAAGGAAATCGAACACAAGGATTTTCATGAGCAGCGGAATAGATCATTCCAAATTACAATCATGTCTGAACATTACAAATTACAGTTGTAAACAAAACAAGTGGTTATGCATTCATTACAGAAATTACACCATGAAACTACAAATGATCAAGAAGAGAAATTGATAGCTCGTAGAAATGCAAGCTTTTGTAGCCTTTTACTTAGAATTATAAGAGCCAATAAGCAAGAATATGCGTTGATAATACTAAGAATTCATGTGAAAAGTGAGCTTGCGTCAAACAGCCCAAAAAATTCTCACTAACCCTATACCATGCATTTTTCTGTGTCAAAGTGTTCATTTTTGCAGATATTACAGAAGTTGATCGCATGCGTCGGTCCTAGACCGCCATAAGGTTGAACGCATAAGTTGATTAAGTTCACCGCATGGGATGTTGCCTCCATAGATTGATAGAAGTCTGCTCACAAGGTATATGGAATGTGTTGGCACCTCAAGAGAAATAAGCACGAACGCACACCTTGGGAGTATCAATAAGATAAGGTGATGTTGACATTGCCCATACCGTGACAAAGGTAGCAGTGACGCAGAACGCAATCATAAAGACTGTCGACGTTTGAGCTCTATAAATAGCACCTTGGACCTTCACTTCAAAGGTTCCAAGTTTCTGCCTTAAGACAGATGCTTACGGTCACAGATGAGAGCATGAGCGAGATTTTCTTTGAGGATTCTTCACCTCCACAACCCATTCCAAGTGACAACCGGAGTTTTCGCCGGAGATAGAGCTTGAGAGAGACTTCTTCACCATTCATCCATGGCACCACCAGCAGCCTTGATGCATAGCCTTTCATTTCTCCTCTGATCTTTGTATTGTATTACATTTTGGCCTAAGACACTTACATTTTGTAATCAATGCTTATTTTTATTCCTTTAACACCATCTTCTTCATTTTCTTCATCTTTGTCATAGTTTACTTTCATCGTTTAGTTATCAAAGGCGGTTGCATACTCAATCGAGTATCCTAGAGATAGGATGCATGTAGCAACCCACTGAGAGGTGTGCATTGTGCGAGTTTAGTGAGTTAATCTTCTTTGTTTGGTGTGAGGCTGTGGCAACGCTTATAGATGGGCTGTTGTAATGCTTGTCTATGAGCTAATTGGCCGCATCTAACTGCAAGAGAAGGTAAATAGTGGAACACACTAAAGCAAAGTAAGCCTTGTACCTAGAGATAGACATGATCTTATGCTCGACACAACCGTGCACTATAGAGATATGGGCATGCGGCTGGCCACCGAGAGGTGTGCGATGTGTCAGTATGGCGAGCTAGGACTTAAGATAATGAACATTACTATACGTTTACAATTATTGCATATCTACCAATTCTCATCGCAAATCTTCCATCACTCAATCTGTTTAGTTAGAAGTAGGAGTAGTGTGTAATCCATTAACTTCTTCTTTTCACTTTTATTCATCGCCTCAAACGCATTGCTTTACAAACATTATTGAGTTACAAGTCCTTGAGTTCGACCTCGGATCACCCGAGAAACTTGCGTTCTCGTTGTACTTGGCAAAAAAACAAGAAAACTTGTGATAGGAACGCATGGTCATTGTATACGAGATTAACATATACTTTCCATTCCAACACATGACCACCAACGCATGGGTACAAATGCATAGCATAAGACATGCATCATATATGTTTTCCAAAATTAATCACCAAGTTTTTAGCGCCGTTGTCAGGGACTTGGCAACTAATAGTTTGTTAAGTTTTGTGTTTTTGTAGGCACTCCTCTTAGTCTTAGGCGTATTGTAGCTTGTGCAACCAAGTTGCAAACGATATTTAAGTAAAGGCGATGCGCCGAAAGTCAATGTTGACCCCGAGATAAAAAGGCTATCTGTTGCATGAGCTGGAAGCCGTCTTAGGCGCGTGTCAATCAACATGCGTCCAACAATTGCTGGAAGCTCCAATGGTTAGGACAATGAGTCTTTTGACCTAAGCAGTTGAGATCAATCTCCTACATGGAAGACTTCTGCGGTAGCCTCACTCCAATTTCTCCAGGGACGTCTTCTACTCTATCTTTACTTTGCTTTCCTAGTTAACTTTAGTTTATTTATTTGGATATTGTCATTTTGGATTTACGACTGCGTTCTTGGATGAATGTGCGTTAGCTCCTTGTGGATGCGTTAATAATTCCACTCGGTGCGATGGTTCGAAAGAAGAATCTTCTCCATCATTCAACGCATGGCCATTCTCGCATGAATTTCAAGTATTTGACGAAATTGATATTCTGCTCATATGTCCTTTCTTGTTATCTTTTATGTGTATCCTTCTGAAATTATTCTTTGCCTGCTTACTTTCTTATGTGTTGATAAATCAGCATCCATGATACTTATGAATTCACTACATCCACTAACTAAAAGTTGCACAGCCCACCCCACTTTAGTAGCTTCTTCAAAGTTTGACATCTTAAGTTTTATGTGTAAACCTCTGCTCAAAACATCTTCTACACACATTCCTGATGAGTTTTGTTTTTTTTTTTTTTTTTTTTTGCTTTTTTGGCAAGGATCCCTGCTACTCTCTAAGTTTGGGGGAGGCAGTGGTTCGAGCAAATGCGTCCAATCTACACATTGCGATGTTTATTTCAATAAAAAAAAAAAAAAAGATAAACTTTACTGTCAACGCAAATGGGAGACCCAAGCTGATAAGAGTTAAAGTTGTGAAAGGCACTTACCCGTAGTTGGATACTTCGCATGACACCCGTGCAGGTAAGCCAAAACGAAAGTAGGTGACCAGAATCAACGCATCATAACAACCATCTGTCTAGCGCAACCCAAATAAGCTAAGGTAAGAGTTGAGTTGAACATGGCATACAATCGAAGTTGGATGTCTGCATGACGCTCATGGGGGCAAGCCAAAACGAAGAGCATAACCAAGTTCAACGCCTCAATCTAATAATGTATCGCAAAGTTTTGTATTGTTTTGAATGAACGCATTGTAAAAAAAAAATGTAAAGTTGCCAGAAATGGGTAAAAAGGTTTTTTAGCAGAGGCTTATCAGATTTAGACTTAGAAAATATCTCTTTGAAGAGGTAGCCAAAGTTGAGGAGAGTGTTATTTCCAAGGTTAGAGGGATGAGTGAATTATATGTTGAAAAGCTAGTCATTGCATAGGAAAAGCCATAGGGTGAATTTTGAATTTTCTAAGTATAAGACATGTTTGAGGACAAGCATGATTCTAAGTTTGGGGGCGTGATAGCTCGTAGAAATGCAAGTTTTTGTAGCTTTTTACTTAGAATTATGAGGGTCAATAAGCAAGAATATGCGTTGATAATACTAAGAATTCATATGAAAAGTGAGCTTGTGTCAAACAGCACAAAACATTCTCACTAACCCTATACCATGCATTTTTCTGGGTTAAAGTGTTCATTTTTGCAGATATTACAGGAGTTGATCTCATGCGTCGGTCTTAGACCGCCGCAAGGTTGAACGCATGAATAGATTAAGTTTGCCGTATGGGATGTTACGTCCATAGATTGATAGAAGTCTGCTAGCAAGATAGATGGAATGCAATGGCACCTCAAGAGAAACAAGCACGAACGCACACCTTGGGAGTATCAATAAGATAAGGTGATGTTAACATTGCCCATACCGCGACAAAGGTAATAGTGAGGCAGAAAGCAATCATGAAGGTTGTTGGTATTAAAGCTCTATAAATAGCACCTTGGATCTTCACTTCAAAGTATCCAAGTTTCTGCCTTAAGACAGATGCTTGCGGTCACAGATNATATGCTCACTTACCGGAGATCAGAAGTTTTGGAGATCATTGGGTATTCTGATTCTGATTATGCTGGATGTCAAGACACTTTGCGATCCACTTCAGGCTATATCTTCATGTTGGCTGGAGGAGCTGTATCCTGTAAAAGTGTTAAACATGCATTTATGGCTTCTTCTACCATGGCTGCGGAGTTTATAGCATGTTATGAGGCGTCCAATCATGGAATATGGTTGGAAAATTTTGTCACTGGGTTGCGGATAGTGATTGGCATAGAAAGACCACTAAAATTATTCTGTGACAATAAGTCGACTGTGATGTATTCCAACAACAACAGAAGCAATACGAAGTCAAAGCATGTAGACGTGAAGTTTCTGGTTGTTAAAGAAAGAGTTCAGAATTGTCAAATTTCGATAGAACACATAGAAACAAACTCTATGGTGGCGGATCCATTGACTAAAGGTTTGCCACCTAAAGTTTTTCATGAGCATGTTGGTCACATAGGTGTTAGTCACTTTTCTAATTCCATGATTTAGTGGGAGTTTGTTATTGAGGATGTTCTTTACCTTATTTTGTTTATTTTCTATATAGAATAAAGTTGATGGTTTATGTTTTATTATTTGAACTTGTTTATCATGCATGCAGTTTAGCATAAAGTTTTTTTGGATGATCTCATTAAAGAATTTGGACCAGTTGGAAACAGGCATGATTTAGATCATTTTGCATGTAGTTTCCATGCTATCCATCCATATTTGATCTATGTCATTGAATGTATTGGAATTGGTGATCAAGGAAGGTTTAGTTACAAGGGTAGTGACGAAAGCCGCTTTGATTATGTGCTAATACAGTAGATGGACCAGATTGAACTAAAGGGGGGAATTCTATTATTGAAATAACCTATTATGCGCGTTTAAGGTTTATATGATTTAAATCAGGTACATAGACATAGCCCAAGTGGGAGATTGTTAGACATATTTAAATAATAATATGTTTAATTAAAGTATGGGCTATGTATGTGGAATAATAATTTATCACGTTGGGTTATTTTATTAGATTGGACCTTATTATGTGATCTAATTAATTAAGGCCCTAAATTCCTAATTGAGTATGTACTTAATGGGTAGAAGCCTATTCCTAGTTAATTAGGGTTTAATGGGAACCCTAATTAAACTCTAGTATATAAAGAGACCTATGGTCCCCAATATACCAAAACAATAAGCAGTCAGTCTTTCTTGAATCCCATCTAGAGAGAGATCTCACTAAGGGCATTCGGAGTTTTGGTTGAGGAAGACCATAGTTATCTATCATCATTTTAAAGCTATCATTAGTTTCTCAATGGAATCCGGTATGTAATTATTCTTGACAATTTGGCATGAATGATCCTAGGGTTTATCTATTCAATATAGATATTAAGAATTTATGCTAACAATCAACTCATATGGGTTGGGTTTTGTTCAAATAAATGAAAATTTTATGGGTTGGATTGGTTCATGGGTTCACCTAATATAACCTGAACCAACCCGGATTTATTATTAACTTTAAAATATATTTTTTTCTTACTTATAACACAATTATTTATATACATATTGATTTTAATTTTATTTAATTTCAATATTTTTTGAATAATTTATTCTTCAACAACTCTTAGAAGTAGTTTCTTTACACTTTATAAAAAAAAAATTCACTATATAAATTGGAATTGAGTTGTTTATCTTAATTCAATATATGAAAATAATTAAATTAGACTTTTACATATTTACGTTTTGCTTCTTTTTAAAATAAAATTTTAAATAAATGACCCGATTAACCCGAACCAATCCAACCTAAATATTCCAACACTATTTGATGCACCAAATTGAAGTAGAACAAATCGAGATTAATTTAGACGATCTTTTGACATATAGTTACTTTGTTTTGGAGATTACATTGAATTTTCTTCAGGAAGTGTATATTTTGGTTACCCACTTATTTCCTCCCATTTATTATATTTAATAATTCTGTTTTTCTTTCTGAAATTTATTTATATTTCAAATAACAAGTTTATGCATCATACATGTCTCTCAATGGTCTAACAATTCCTATTCACCTTAAAATAAGGGGGAAAATCTTATTCACCAATTTTTATCTCTAACAGAAAAAGAAAAATAAAATAAAATCACATTATATCTATTCATCTTAAATAATTTTTTAAAAAAATAATCACATTTTACACCATTCAAATTAAAAGAATATTTTTATAAAAAAATCAAATTTTATCTATAATAATTCCTATTCACATTTTCCCTATTTTTGTTGTCATTCATATTTAGGGTTTAATAGATTTTATCTGGAAAAATGTCAGTTTTGACCGATAAACTTTTTTCCCATTCAATAGTTACCTCATCTTTATAATCTACTTTTTTTTTTAACCCTTTTTCTAAGATTTCAGACTTTAAGTAGGGGGACCCACCATGTAAAAAAGACGATCTTTCAATTGCCTTGAATATGAAATATCTAACTTACCTAACTCACTTATCTTAAAATAGAAACGCTTCAGATTCACATCCTTGGAACAATTTCTTCATTTTTTAGAGTTCCAAAAAAGACAAGTGTGTTGAAAAGTAGCTTCTTTATTTTAGTTTTTTCAGAAAGTCATGAACATGGAGCCAAAAAATTACTTTTTAAAGAAAGTGTTTATTGAGCAACAAAATCTTACTTCTTTTTTACTTGTATACCTTATAAAGGAGTATTGTTACTTTTTAAGAGAAAAAGTGGAGAGAAAATTGAAAAATGAAAGTACTGGAACATGAAAAGTCTCATGAAGTTGTCTTTCTCTTGAAGATGACTTTGTCCAACTTCACGAGACAACTCTTTTGTTCAACTTTTGTCTCATGCAATTGAACCAATCGAGCTGTCTCGTGAAGTTGACCAGGTCAACTTTCTCGTGAAGTTGACCAAGTCAACTCTCTCATAAAGTTAACTTTCTTCTATGTTTTTTTTAATATTTATATATACATTTTCTTCTAGCTAGTAAGTTTTATTTTCACTTGCAAAATGTATCGCATGTGTTGTCTGTTATGGTGGTATTTGGAATGAGGTATGCAGGTGTGATCTAGGGAGTTTGGATGTAAGAGGTGACATTTGCTTTCAGGACTTCTTGTTGGAGTTGTATAATCTAAGTGGGATTGATTAAAAAATAAAAATAAAAATAAAAATAAAAAACACAATCTCACCCTAAGATGTCTATACATTTTGGGATCTAGGGTTCCTACGCATTTGATACGAAATGATCAAGAATTCAGGTTCCTTTTAACTGGTGAGGACGCATGTAGGCCCCCTATCTATTTATTAACGAAATCCAAACCTATGTATGCCGACAGTGACTTAAAGAACCCCAGTTGCTCATACCTCCAAGCTTTCCATACAATTTAGCCCAAGAATATTCATCTCCTTATTATCCTACACAACCTTCCTTCAACAAAATTATACATCAAACTATGCTACATCGCTAACCTCTTTAGATAATAATGTTGCTCCATATAATCTATTTGATAATAGTTCTTTGTTTATCCATACAATCGCGAGGATAATGATCCATCCTCCTCAATGTATGGTGAAGAGGATATTGGTTGTGCAAACAGGGGGTTTGGGCATAATGTAAGTGAGGAGAATGACATAGAAGATGAAAATGTACATGTTGAAAGGGTTTTTAAGCATGGTGTAGGAGAGGAGGACGTGAACATGGAGGAGAACATAGTTGATGATGATTCAGACTACGAATGGGAATTACCAGAGGAATTGCATGATGAGTCTGATGAGTATGATGATCTGACTGAAGATGATGACAGAGACATTTGAATGGAGGGTGAATGTAGCACCCATCAATGCGAAGATACTAACCTATATGTGGGAAGTACTCATGCGGAACTGCCGAGTCCATGTACTGAAGTGGCAATAATTGTGTGTTTGAGGGCGAGGACACATACGATGATACAGTGTACTACCTAAACTCAATAAGGACAATATCATTGGTAGATATACGATATATAACTGACACGTAAGTTAACCTTTTTCATTTGTAGTATTTGTTTTAAAATGTACTTTATTTTAGAATAATTTGTGGTTATTTCTTGACAAATAGGGCAATTGCGATGTTTCAATCTCAAAAAAATATTAAAAAAAAAAAAAACCAGAAGCAAACCTTATGGAGAATAATAAAGGCAAGTATAAATTAACAATGACTACTTATTCATCATATTAAGTAGACATCTAGTGCCTAAGGATTACTTCATTCTTATTTACTAGTTTTTTCTCTATAGTGTCCTTTACAAGTTGGGAGCACCGAATGTGGATACTACGTCATGAGGTATCAATTTGAAGTTTTGGATTGGTACTCTAACGAATATTGATTAATTAAAGAGTTTTAGCCAATTAATCCCAAATCGTTGGATGCTCATGATATGTAGGTCCATAAGGTCTCTCTACTAGCTCATAAAACATGAACAACTTGAATTAGTAAATTGAATGAATTTGGAATAATATCAATTTGAAGTTTTCAAATTGAATTTCAATTTGAAATGTTCAAATTGAATTTGGGGTTTGAATGTGAATAGTTTAAATTCAAATTACGGTTTATATAATTATATTTGATATAATTAATTAACATTTAATTTATCAAAATTAAACAATTTGGAGAGTTTTGATTTAAATATTAATTATATGAATATGATTCATGTTTAAAATTAGGTGTGTGATTAATTTAATATTTGATATTAAATTACTAGTTAATTAATTAAATTTGTTTAATTGATAAAAAATTCAAAATTAATTTTCATTTTTATTTCAATTTCAGATTTTAAAATATTAGTTTTAATTAATTAATTTTGAATAAAATTAAAGATTGAAAATGGAAATTGGGATTGTGAACTTAGGTAGTGAATTTTTCCACTGTTTGATGAAGTAAGGAGGTGTTTCGCCTTAATTAACACACATAGCCCATTATTTTCATGCAATTGAAGTGTTAATGGGACTGCACTTTGCTTGCATGAAGTGGAAGGATAAAACTCTCTGGATCAGTAAGATGGAAGAAGAGGCTGCGGGAAAATGGTTTGTGAAGCAGGAATTCTTCTTCATCTAAAAACCCACTCCAATTCCTTCACCAATTCAACTCAACTGTGAGTTCCACCACTCCAATTCAAGGCTGAAAATAGTAGAAAAGATCTCTTAGTGGTTCACTGAAGATTTGGAGTTGAGAATTCGTGAGGAGCAGCTTAGATCGGAGAAGAATTCTTCAAAGGTATGTGTTTCTTGAAACCATCTTATTACCCTATCAACATGCTTATTTTAATGTCAAAATTAAGGAATTAGAATGCTTAATGATACTATTTTCTTCCGTTGCTTGTTTATGTATTCCAACACTAATTATTTTAATGGATATATATAGTGTAAATGAAATTTATGATATATATTGTGATATATGTCAAACCAATACTATTTATATATTGTGATATATTTCATATATTAGATTATACGATGATTTATGTCAAGCATTGAATCAGTCTCTTATTTATATACTATGGTATATTTTATATATTGGTTAGAGTATTTTCAAATACCTAACAAAATATTCTGAATTGTATTTTAAATAGTCATGAATCCACAAAAAAATAAAAATAAATTAAAAAAACAACAATATCTGAAACTAACAAAAAAAAAATATTCATTAAATGCATTTTCTCTCTCCATTTGAAAATATAAAAAATTCATATTAAATACATCTTCTCTCTTCATAATTAATGCGATTTTTATCCATCATTAAGAAAGTTTCGAAAATAGGAAAATATATATAAAAATTGGGAATAAAAATAATAAAAAATGGTAAATTTATCCAAAAATAATAAAAGTCTTTCTTGAAAAAATTCAAATTTAAAGACATTTTTTTAAATATATAGTCTAAAGAGGATGTTTTATATAAAAATCCCATTTCTCTTTTTCGTTTTCGTTTTCTTTTTTTTTTCTTTTTTTTTTTCTTTTGAAATTTTGAAACTATATATTAATAGTTCTATCACTTTGCTATACAAAATATTATGATTAGTACATCAATTTATTTAAATACTAAAATAACAATTATTTGATTTTTTATTCTTTATAAAAGTTATTTCTCTTAAATTTTATCTTTTTTATAAAAGAGTTATAATAAAATAAAAAAATTATAAATATTGGGATATAAAGATTTTTTTAATTTCAAATGTATAGAAATATTTGTTTTATTATAACTATTTATAGTTGAATTTTATAGAACAATATAGTTTTAGTCTATAAATGTGGAAGTTTATACTTTATATTTGAATTAGTTATAATTAATGGTCTATTTTAGCGATTAAATCATGAAAAAATTAACTAATCAAACTAAAATAAATAAACTTAAACTAATAAAAATAACATGAAATATCTCAATAAAAAATAGAAATAAATACTTTCGAAGTTTTGTTAAATTGACGTGAGCAATTAAAAATAAGCATATTCAACATCTAAAAGTTAAAAATAATCAAACATAATTTTTTTAAAAAAATAAGAAAAATAATTGTGTTCACACGAGATTTCTAGAGAAACTTATTTCGTGGAATTAAACTTGAGTTGGTGTTGATGTTGAAGTTGATTTGATGGTGGTTTGATCTCTAATACTTGATTTTGTCTCTAAACACAAAGGTCTTGAAAGACCCTTTGGGATGCAACTTCAAGAGTCTTGGGAGTCTTCTGCTTGAAACAAATGAAGAGAACTTCTTTCTGGCTTTGTGGGCTTGGGTTTGGGCTTAGTTGGTCCATGGGTCTGGCTCTTGGACCCAATTAATTGGTTTTGGTCTGATTTGAAATTTGGGTCCAATTTAGCCTTTTTTAGTTGGACTTTAAACCCAAATAATAATATCAAATTGGGTCAAATTAATATATCTTATTTGGCGTCATCGAAATTTGTCTTCAATTTAATTCGGGACATATGTCAACTTCTAATTGGACCCAAATTTAATTATTTAGAATTTCTTCATTAATTTAGTAAACGACGTGACAACTTGTGATTAGTCAAAAATTTCTCTTTCAACAAATTGAATTTAACAAAGTATTACTTGAATTTTGAAAAAAAAAATACAAATTGAATAAAAAAAAGAAAAAATTACAATAAAAACAACTCAAAAACGCTTTTTAAGATTAATTCTAAATTTAATTTAAAATTCTAAATAAAAATAATTTTGATTCAAACAAAAACATTAAAATAAAACGAAAAAACCATTTAAAAAAATGTGGAAAAGAAAGAAAGATACGTTAAGAATTAAAAAAAAAAAATGTCAGAATACATTTAGGTATAAGACCAAAAAAGGAAAAAAAAAAAATTGCAATCTCTCTTTAACCGCGACACTTAAAAATTAAAAATTAAAAAAGAATGTGTCTGATCAGTATTTTCTAGTTGTTTTTAAAAGTAGTCTCTTTCGAATTGATGTGAATGATGGCACAAATTTTTAGGTGAATGTATCTCTTATATAGAGGTATATTCTAATAAAGAAAAAAATTACACCTTTTTCTTAATTTATTTCAAAAATTACACCTTTTTCTTAATTTATTTCAAAAATTACCTTTTCCCTAAACAATTTTTTAAAAAAACTACCTATGGTCCCAAACTCCCCGTCTTGTCCCTTTCAATAGCTTTATTTTTTTTTTCTTTTTTTTTAAAAAAACAATTATAAATAATTACGACTTTGGGTAAACTTGACCTTGCATTGACTCAATTTGGCATAACGAAATTCAACGAAATTATACATAAGATATCATTAACTTTGAGAGAGAGGAAGTATGAAGAACTTCAACGAAATTCAACTATTTGACGGATATACCCTTTTCAAATCTTTCACACTCCCTAATAATAATAATATGTCATAATATCAATAATAAAAGTTGAGGTATAGATAAACGACAAGGGAATTTTTTTTATTTACTTTTTTAAGATAAAGGTAATAATATAATTTTTAAAAGTTGATATATTTTTGTAAAAGGGACTAACGAGTAATGGTATGAGTTTAGGATATCTTTAAAATATTTGAAAGTTTAGGCTATTTCTTTAACAAAATACTAGGTTTCTATTTAGAACCAACGGTAAGGATATTTTTAAATTTTTCTTAAAATAAAAATTAAAACCATTTTTTAAACTGTTGAAAGTTTGAAGATATATTTTTGACACAAAGTGTAGTGCTATTTTTTATAATTTAGTTTAAAAAGAATTTACATATTTATTAAGATCATAGTTGATAATCATTTGATTTTTAGATTTTTATTTTGGAAAATTAAGTATATAATCACAAAATTTTATTATTGCTTTCTTTGTTTTGTTGCAACATGTTAGGAGTATTTTCAAAGTCAACCAAATTTTGAAAGCTATAAAAATAGTTTTCAAATACTTGTTTTTGTTATTGAAAATTAGATAAGAACTCTAATTCTACCTAGGAAATATGAAAACTATGAGTAACAAATCATTACAAACAAGCACAATTTCTTGAAATCAAAAACTACAAAAAAAAAAAAAAAAAAAAAATCAGATAGTTATCAAACAAGATTTAAGTTTTTAGACATTTATGAGATAGTTGAAATGAGGCGATCAGATGAGGTGATACTACAACAAATAGAAGTTGCAATTTGTAACGTTTTCAATATATGTCGCAAAAATTAGCAAACTTTTTAAACATCACATACAATTTTATATTGTATAAACGTTGCAAGTTGAGACAAATATGGTCTTATTTCATCATAGAGATAAATTTGGCATTGCCAAACTAATCTTCATTTTGTTGTTAATTATTTCAAAGTTTATATCAATTTTTCCTTAAAATCTCTTCTCTTACAAAATAGATAGGAGATTTGAAGCATAAATCTCTTAGTTACTGTTGAATGAGAAATTTTGGACCAATCACAAGTCACCACGTCATTTGTTAAATTAACGAAGAATTTCTAAATCATTGACTTTGGGTCCAATTAGAAGTTGACACATGTCCCGAATTGAATTGAGACAAGTTTCGATGACGTCACGCGGATGAATCAGATAAGATTAAATTGGTCCAATTTGATATTACTATTTGGGCTTAAAGTCCAAACTACAAAAAAAGTTGAATTAGACCCAAATTCCAGACCAGGCCCAAAACCAACTAATTGGGCTCAAGGGTCAGGCCCATGGACCAACCAAGCCCACGAAGCTCACCTGAGAACTCTATAAATAAAGAAGTTCTCTTCATTTGTAAAGGCAGCATTTTCTACACTCAGAAGACCCAGAGAGAATTCACTAACAAGCAGAGGATTCCTAAGACTCCTGAAGCTGCACTCCTATAAGGCAGAAGACCTTTGAAGACACATATACTCTTCCAAGACTTCTACTTCAAGCTTCCAAGACTCACTTCTACTTCAAGCTTCCAAGACTCATGAAGCTGCACTCTTATAAGGCAGAAGACCTTTGAAGACACAAATACTCTTCCAAAACTTCTACTTCAAGCTTCCAAGACTCTTAAAATTGCACTTCTATAAGGCAAAAGACCTTTGAAGATACAAATACTCTTCCAAGACTTCTACTTCAAGCTTCTAACAAGACTTCTACTTCAAGCTTCTAAGACTCCTGAAGCTGCACTCCTATAAGGCATAAGACCTTTGAAGATACAAATACTCTTCCAAGACTTCTACTTCAAGCTTCCAAGACTTCTGAAGCTGCATTCCTATAAGGCAGAAGCCTTTGAAGACACAAATACTCTTCCAAAACTTCTACTTCAAGCTTCTATGACTCCTGAAGCTACACTTCTATAAGGTAGAAGACCTTTGAAGACACAAATACTCTTCCAAGACTTCTACTCCAAGCTTCCAAGACTTTTACTTCAATAACGTTTGGTGCTTTCCTTCTCCAAGTCAAGCATATACACCCAACTGAAAGAGAATCAGAGGATAAAGTATTAGAGATCGAACCACATCGCATCAAATCAACTCCAACATCAAACCAACTCAAGTTCAACACCATGAAACACATTTCTTCGGAAACCTCGTGTGAACAAATTGGCACACCCGGTAGGATCTCTCTACCTCTCATCTCTTTCTGGGCATTCAAACAAGCCAAATGGTGCCTAAGAAGGTGGCATCCAAATCTTTTAAGAGGATGGCATCCAAAGCTTCCTCCACAAACAGCTCATACAAGGGACCGGTCACCCGCGGCGGCTGAGCTCCCCCATCGCCCACGACATCTTGAAACAAATGATGGAATCCTTACAAAGTGGGGTTGTCATCAAGGAAACCCCCTTGTTCGACAACTCTATTTTCGTGCCTGACGAACCAGAAAGAGATTCACCGCCAGATGTGATTTCTGTCATGATGGCGGATTGACGGCGGAAGCGGCCATGGCTGAAATGGAAAGGAAGATTAATTTCCTGATGAAAGCTGTCGAGGAGCGAGACCACGAGATCGTTACCCTGAAGGAACAAATGTAATCTCGAGAGGTTGCGGAATCAAGCCTAGCACCCACGATGAAAGCAATCGACAAGGGGAAGATCGTGCTACAAGAAAGCCAATCGCAACAGTCAGCCTCAGTGGCCTCTTTGTCGATTCAACAACTACATGACATGATCATGACCTCCATAAGAGCTCAATATGGAGGGCCGGCCCAAACCTCCTTCATATATTCCAAGCCATACATTCAGAGGATCGACAACCTAAAAATGCCTACAGGATATCAGCCCCTAAAGTTCCAACAATTTGACGGAAAGGGCAACCCAAAGCAACATATAGTCCACTTTGTAGAAACATGCAAAAATGCGGGAATAAGAGAAGATTTACTGGTTAAACAGTTCGTCAGAACCCTCAAAGGGAACACTTTTGACTGGTACACAGACTTAGAGCCTGAGGTGATTGACAGCTGGGAGCAACTTGAAAGAGAATTCTTGAATCGCTTCTATAGCACCAGATGCACCGTCAGCATGATAGAGCTAACAAACTCCAAACAACGGAAAGGGGAACCAGTCGTCGACTACATCAATCGATGGAGAGCTTTGAGTCTGGATTGTAAAGATCGACTCACCGAGTTATCTACTGTGGAAATGTGCACGCAGGGTATGCACTGTGAATTCCTCTATATCCTACAAGGGATTAAGCCCCGTACTTTTGAAGAATTAGCGACCCGCGCTCACGACATGGAGCTAAGTATCGTCAACAGAAGAACGAGGGACTTTCTGAACCACGACCCGAGGAAAGATAAGAAGAAGGTGAAGGGCACCGAGAAAAATGTGAAAGGTGTCATGAAGGAATCAATGGTCACTAACACAACCCCATTGAAATTCTCATCAAAAGAGAAAGAAAAGAAGATAGAGAAGAAAGACCAAGAAGGCGAGAGACGTCGCCCAACCCTGAAAGAAAGACAGGTGAAGGTTTATCCATTCCCTGACTCTGACGTAGCGGACATGCTCGAACAATTATTGGAGAACCACCTTATCCAACTGCTAGAATGTAGACGACCGGAACAGGCCGGCATGGTGGATGACCCCAATTACTGCAAGTATCACAAGGTCATCAGTCACCCAGTCGAAAAATGCTTCGTACTGAAAGAATTGATCCTCAAATTGGCCCGTGAAAGGAAAATAAAACTGGATCTAGACGAGGTGGTCCAAACGAATCACACTGCAGTGACAGTAACTCCGAGCGTGGTGCCACCAACCATATCTTATGAAGAAAGGGAGAGCTTGGTCCAGTTTGGGACTTTCGAACCTATGGTAGTGCGGTTTCAGTAGAAGGTCCAAGCTACAGATCTTCAAAACGGAGGAGAGTGCACTGACAATGACAATAACGAAAGCTGGATTTTTGTGGCACGCCGTAAGAAGGGAAGACTGAACTCTACCCAAAAAAAGCTATGCTCTCATAAAAGCTACAAGAGAGAGAGTAAGACACAAAAAAGGAAGGGTAGAAAAAAGGCTCAAAGGCCCAAGGCTGTCAACGGGGAAGACGAGGATGTTTCTCATCCTAGACGACAGATAACCTTAGCAGATTTCTTCTCGAAGAACTTCTACAATTGGGGTTTAAAGGATATACCAGAGATTGCCGCATGTTATGTTGTCAGTATCAGGGAGGAGGAAGATACTATTCTAGGCCCATTAAGGTTGACGGGAGAACCAAAGGGTTCATCACTATCCAACATAGNTAGGAACTCATGGTCATTGCATACGAGATTAACGCATACTTTTCATTCCAACGCATGCCACCGACGCATGGTTATGAACGCATAGCATAAGACATGCATGATATATGTTTTCCAAAATTAATCACCAAAAATCTCTACACACATTTGTAGACTCGTCTCCATGCTCCTTGATCAAGAATGCTTGAACACAGCAACCTCGAACGCTCAAACAACACGACCGCTCTACAGCACGAACACCACGTACTCGCACTCCGAGATCGCCTCGGTCACGAACACTCCATCAACACGAACGGCTTCCATAAAATCTTGACGACGTCGAGTTGAGTATGACACCACCAAGAAGGATACCTTGGTATTCTCGGTGTGAAAATCTTGAGGGTGGGCTTTGTGTGGACTTAGTATGAGGCAGACGAAGGAGGATTCAACAATCGTGTATGCGATTGGGTAAGTAGGAAAAGGCAGGACCTATCGTATAGGTCGATGCCCAATCGTTTAGCAAAAGCTAAATGATCGTCTAGCAAAAGCTAAGCGATCGTTTAGCAGCGTGTCTGTTGCCTACAAACACTACACGATCATTTGCCTTTTGTCAACCTGTTGTTTAGTAAATCCGTATTTACTTGACAAGCTCCGTGAGATTCTTTTTTTCAAGAGAAAATCTCAAAACAATTTTGACAAAAACTTTTCCAAAACTTACTAAAATTAGGAAAACAATTTTTCTTTTATCTCACGGTTATCATGAACCACCAATAACCTCCCACTCAATTGGTTATTAGAGAAAAAGATTTAATTATCAAATAATTAATATTATTATAAATATAAATGATAACCAACTTATCATATTATATTTATAACCTATAGCTTTAATATTTCATCTCATGGAACATATAAACCATAATTCTTTTCCTATTCCATGGTACTTAATGTAAATCTTATTTACATTAATCCTCCACTAGATGTATCTCATACATCAAACCGATTATATCATATATAATCAAAATACCTCTTGTCAATTTGAACATTTTAAATCAACACCAAGAACTAATCCTCAACTAAATCCATTGAGCCACAATGAGACCTTATGGACCTGTAGCTTGAAGCTCCAACGGTACATGAATAATTGACTAAACTCTTTAGTCATGGGATCCACCATCCGTTAACTACCAGACACTCCACTAAAGACCGACAGCTGAACTCTCCTTACCATAAATATATTATTTGTCCATCTTAACCAATCAGAATTGTGACAACCCTTCACAGATCGCTCGTAAATACAACTAGGCCAATAATTGTTATGCCCCTATAATTACATCTAACTCCTTAAGTACTACTGATCCCTTTAATGAACATAAGTCATAGTCCTACTATGACTGAGTCCTCTCTCCAAAGAGAAGCTGTAGCTACTATGTTCAAGCCCCAGAATCAGACCTTAAGGGAGCAATCTCTGTACTTATCCCTGCTTCGGAAAGGAATGAATTCCATCTTATGGATTAAGTTCTCAGCTCCCATATCAGACAAGTCCCCAAAAAGGTGGACATGTTGAGTTGGCAATCTGGTCACTCTCACCTATACTAATCAAAGGATCGCCCTCAAAGGCAAGAGTTTCCAAAACACCCAGGATTGAGGTCGTGTCACCTATAGTCGTTTAGGTCAGATGTAAGTCTCTAGATCAACGGCGTTATATACAGAGTCTAGTCATCTCGTGGTTCAGGTCTTATACAAACTCTTTGTATAAGACACCCCGCTCGCACCTCTTCACATGAATAGTCAGGATCTACCATCTGTAGTAGTTTACAACACTTGCAAACCTCTACAAAGCGGGTCGTATCCGTAGTGTCATCAGGATCAGGTATCCCACCTTAATCCTTATACTACATACCTATTTAGGTTATCACTTAAGGCATGATCCACTTGTATATCACATATACATGCTTAAGTTCAAATAAGATAACCAAGAAGCTTTATTTATTGGATATGAGTAAATTCCAGAATTAAATAACAATTATTTTATTCATCAAACAATGTGTATCGTTACAAAACAACGAGACTCCGGGAGAATTAGGACACCAATCCCAACATGAATATGATTCAAATATTAATTATATGAATGAGATTCTTATGACTATAGGTTAAAATTAATATGAATCAGAGGTTATATGAGAGAATATAAAGTTGTCATAATTACAGTTGGGTAAAATTACCTTGTTATCACTATAATTACTTCTTTCTCCTTAAGTCCCTTTGATCCTCTAATCAACAAATTGTTTATGGTCCTACACGAATTACCTCATCACAAATTTCTCGGGTCAATAAAAGGGAGGGGCTTTTGGTTCAAGACTTGAAATTAGCACTTAAGGGAGCAATTCATCTACTTTTCCTAAACGTGAGAAGGAGTGAATTCCACCTTGTGGCGTTATGTTCCTAGCTTCCTACTTAGACAAATCCCAAAAATGGTAGGTTCATCGAGTCGGCTACATGGGTAACTCTCACCATACAAGTCAAAGGATTGCCCTCATAGACAGGAATCCATAACTCACTCAAGATTAAGATTGAGTTATCTATGGTTATTCTATGAAATGTTAGTCTCTTCAATTAACGATGTTATAAAGAGAGGTTAAACATCTCGTGGTCTGATCTTATAAAAACTCTTTGTAAAGGATACTCCCACTCACATGTCTCCACATACAATTTGAATCAAATCGTTTGTAACACTCAACTTTTGTAACATTTACAAAGTGGGTCGTATCTATAGTGTTACTAGGATAAGGCAACCAACATTATCCTAGGATCTTAATTTATTTCATTGAGTTAATACAATCTAAATGTTAAATAAAAAACTTCTTATTAAATAAATAATTCGTTATTTACAAAATACAAACTATGAGACCCACGAGATTTAGGGTACTGATTCCAATAACAAGTTCTAGAAAATAACAATATTTGGGCAAATAATAGCATTTCAACCTAGGGGAGAGGGTTAATTCGGGGCAAAGTCCAAGTTAATATGCCCGACCAAGGTTGAGGCGAACCTTAGTAAAATAACCGATGTGGCATGTGACAAAGCATCACCATAAGACCAAAATGGTCCTAGGGGAAGATGCTCAACCTCAACCAAGGTCATAACCAACCCTAGCCAGACACAAAACTGGGCACACCCCTCAGCCTGGTAGATTATATAACTACCTTAAAGTGATTCTGAAACCCTATTGGAACAACCTATGTCAATCGCCTCTATAAATAATGGTGGGTCTATTAAAGTGCTAAGAGACACATGCCTTCCGTCCCTCGACATTTGTATTCTCATTGCAATTTCTTTGATATAAAAAGATGTTTCAAATATCTTACACTTTTTTTTTAGTAAAATAAGTATAGGGCGATTTTAACTTCAAATTTTTAATCGTTAATACATATATATTTATTAGCGGGACTATGCTAAAATACTACAAAATATTATTAAACTAAATGATTTTAAGTTTTTCTTAACATCAAAAGGAAATAGACACAAAAGTTCATTTCATTGTTTTTTTTATGTATTTAAAAGTTTAATTTTTTAGTGTAAAGAAAAAGTGTGTTTAAAAGTAAAATTAATTAAAACGACTTGTAGACCAAGTTTCTTCTAATTCCTATGTGTGAACACAAGAATCAATGTCACAGGTGGGAATTTTTTTTCCATAAACACACAAGCATGCCACATGACGTCTGAATATAGGTTTTATTATTATTATTATTATTATTATTATTATTATTAACGATAATTCTCATTCATCACAAGAAGTTAAGCCATACATAATCACACAAGATTTAGAGAGAGAGAAAAATATTAGAGAATTACCATTAGGATTTTTCAAGCAAATTTAAATACAAGAAGATCTTAAAGTCCAACGGATTTTTACATATAAAATAAAGAATAAATGCAATAGGTAGCATTTTTAGGGATAATAACCAAATCTATAACAGTATTTTTAAAAAAATTACGAATATAGCAAAGTCTATCGATAGACTTTAGCAAAGTTTATTATCGATAAACTTATATCGCTATTAGACTCTTACTAGTGATTGATATATTCTATCACTGAAAAACTCCTACCAGCGAGTACCAACGATATGGTTTATTATTAATAGACTATCCAAATTTTGTCATATTTGTATTTTTTTTTTTTACATGATGCGATATTTGCTAATGTTTTAGTCTGATTACTATATCTGCAACTGTCCCTTTACTTTGTGATCAAGCCCATATAAAACGCTTGACGTGGGCCAATGGCCAACCCAATCCACCATTCTAGAAAATAAAGGGTAATTGTAATAGGTAGCATTTTTAGGAATAATAACTAAGTGTTATAATATTTAAAAAAATAATTGTAAATATAGTCAAGTCTATCAACAATAGACTTCTATCTTATAGACTCTTATCAGCGATATGGTTTATCACTAATAAATATTTAAATTTTATCATATTTATAATTTTTTTATACACTATGTTATATTTGCTAATACTTTGGACCTAATTGCTATCTTTGCAACTGTCCTCAAAATACTTAACTAAATAATATCTCAATAGGATAATTTAGGTCTATTACATTTAATATTAAATACTCTATCATAATCCAACACAAGTCGAACAATGCGCCATCGTTTTTTTTTTTGTGTGTGTGTTTTTTGTTTTTTGTTTTTTTGTTTTTTTTGGTTTTTTTGTTTTTTTGTTTTTTTTTTTGTGAAATAATGCGCCATCCAATATAAGTTTAGATGAATATGATTGAAATGAAACCTTATGGAAATGAGATGGAATATTGTAATACCGATAATTTACGTATAAACCTCAAATTGGATTAGAATGTCCATTTTTAACATCTGAATTATTTATCAATTATTCGCTGCCTTACTAGTCTATTTACAAAATTGTATTAAAGAAAAATCGTTTATTGATATCACACACAAAAAAAAATACTTTTTTTTAAAAAAAAATCTAATGTAACATTTACAATACAAATCGTGGGTATTATATTAAAGAAAATTTAATAAAGATAAATGCGATTAATTTGATTTTTTTTAGTATAATAAAAATAGAGAGGTCAAATCATAGAGCTCTTTGTCCCAAATATATTCATATGCTAGTTGAGTTATACTTGTTTTTGCGAGTATTCTGATTATTGGTAAGAAACAATTTGTCCACTGGGTTGATTTATAGTAATATAAAAAATAATCTATATACTATCTAAAAGGGGTTATGGGTAAGGGTGTTCAAAAAACCTGATGACCCGAAAAAACCAACTAACCCAACCCAAGCAATGCGATTTGGGTTGAGTTATCAATGTTAGACATATTTAAATAATAATATGTTTAATTAAAGTATGAGCTATGTATGTGAATTAATAATTTATCATTAGATTGGACCCTATATATGTTCTAATTAATTAAGGCCCTAGATTCCTAATTGAGTATGGACTTAATGGGTAGAAGCCTATTCCTAATTAATTAGGGTTTAATGGGAACTCTAATTAAACTAGTATATAAAGAGACCTTGGTCCCCAATATACCAAATTGTCTTTCTTACATCTCATCTAGAGAGAGTTATCATTAGTTTCTCAATGGAATCCGGTATGTAATTATTCTTGACAATTTGACATGAATGATCCTAGGATTTATCTATTCAATATAGATATTAAGAATTTATGCTAACAAGTAGTATCAAAGCATGAATTTCATGTTAAATTGTTGGTATATGTTCGTAATGATATTGTGATTCAATTTTGATTTCTTTATAGTTGATTAAAGAATTAAAAAAAAAAAA
>NC_052359.1:82614157-82775458 GCF_009727055.1 Benincasa hispida
AAGAGAGAGATAAATAAAAATGAAATTAATTTTGATTTTTTTATCAATTAAACAAAATTTAATTAATTAACTAGTAATTTAATATCAAATATTAAATTTAATCACACACCTAAATTTAAAACATGAAAATCATATTCATATAATTAATATTTAATTTCAAAACTCTCCAAATTGTTTAATTTGAATAAATTTAAGATGTTAATTTAATTATAATCAAATATAATTTATAAACCGTAATTTGAATTTAAACTATTACATTCAAACCCCAAATTCAATTTGAAACATTTCAAATTGAAATTCAAATTTGAAAACTTTCAAATTGATATATTCAAAATTCATTCAATTTACTAATTCAAGTTGTTCATGTTTTATGAGCTAGTAGAGAGAACCTTATGGACCTACATATCATGAGCATCCAAGATTTGGGATTAATTGGCTAAACTCTTTAATTAATCAATAATTCGTTAGAGTACAAAATCCAAAAAACTTCTTTTTTCCCCCCAAAATTTGAAAAATTTTTACTCATGACGTAGTAATCCACATTCGGTTGCTCCCAACTTGTAAAGGACACTAAAATAGAGAAAAAACTAGTAAAATAAGAATGAAGTAATCCTTAGGCACTAGATTCTACTTAATATGATGAATAAGTAGGTCATTGTTAATTTTTATACTTGCCTTTAATTAATTCTCATAAGGTTTGCCTTCTGGGTTTTTTTTTTTTTTTAATATTTTTTTTGGAGATGAAACATCGCAAATTGCCCCCTATTTGTCAAGAAATAACCACAAATTATTCCCCTAAAATAAAGTACATTTTAAACAAAATACTACAAATGAAAAAGGTTAACTTAACGTGTCCAGTTATATATCGTATATCTACAATGATATTGTCTCTATTGAGTTTAGGTAGTAACACTGTATCATCGTAATGTTCCTCGCCTCAAACACACAATATTGGGCATTCAGTACATGGGACTGCGGCAGTTCCGCATGAGTTACTTCCCACATATAGGGTTTAGTAATGCTTCGCATGTGATGGGTTGCTACATTCACGCCTCCATTCATGTCTCTGTCATCATCTTCAGTCAGATCATCATACTTCATCAGACTCATCAATGATTCCCTCTGGTAAATTCCGCATTCGTAGTCTTGAATCATCAATCAACTATGTTCTCCTTGCCATGTTTCACGTCCTCCCTCTCCTACACGCATGCTTTAAAAACCTTTCACATGTACATTTTTTCATCTCTATGTCATTCTCCTCACTTTACATTATCCAAACCGCCCTGTTTTGCACAACCAATATCCTCTTCATCATTCATAACCATTACATTAGGAGGATGAATCATTATCCTCGCGATTGTAAATGGATTAAATCAAAGGAACTATTATCAAATAGATTATATGGAGCAACATTATTATCTAAAAGAGGTTTAGCGATGTGCATAGTTTGATGTATAATTTTTGTTTAAGGAAGGTTGTGTAGGATAAGTAAGGAGATGAATATTCTTGGGCTAAATTGTATGGAAAGCTTGGAGGTATGAAGCAAACTGGGGTTCTTTAAGTCACTGTCGGCAATACAATAAGGTTTGATTTCGTTAATAAATAGATAGGGGGCCTACAATGCGTCCTCACGAGTTAAAAGGAACCTGAATTCTGATCGTTTCGTATCAAATGCGTAAGGAACCCTAGATCCCAAAATGTATAGACATCTTAGGCGTGAGAATTGTGTTTTTTATTTTTATTTTTATTTTTATTTTTTAATCATCCCAACTTAGATTATACAAACTCCAACAAGAAAAGTCATGAAAGCAAAATGTCACCTCTTACATCCAAACTCCTCTAGATCACAACCTGCATACCTCATTCCAAATACCACCATATAACAGACAACACATGCGATACATTTTGCAAGTGATAATAAAAACTTACTAGCTAGAAGAAAATGTATATATAAATATTAAAAAAAACATAGAAGAAAGTTAACTTTTATGAGAGAGTTTGACTTGGTCAACTTCACGAGAATAGTTGACCTGGTCAACTTCACGAGACAACTCGATTGTTTCAATTGCATGAACAAAAAGTTGAACAAAGAGTTTGTCTCAGTGAAGTTGGACAAAGTCATCTTCAGAGAAAGACAACTTCAATGAGAACTTTTCATGTTCCAGTACTTTCATTTTTCAATTTTCTCCTTCCACTTTTTCTCTTAAAAAAGTAACAATACTCCTTTATAAGGTATACAAGTAAAAAAAAGAAGTTTAAGATTTTGTTGCTCAATAACAACTTTCTTTAAAAAAGTAATTTTTTGGGCCTCCATGTTCATGAACTTTCTGAAAAACTAAAATAAAGAGCTACTTTTCAACACACTTGTCCCTTTTTTGGAAATTTGAGTTGTTCAAGAAAGTGATCTGGAAAGCGTTTCTATTTAAGATAAGTGAGTTGGCTGTTCTGATATTTCATATTCAAGGCAATTGGAAAGATCGTCTTTTTTAGCATGGTGGGTCCTACTTAAAGTTCTATCTTGGGGTTAAAAAAAAGTAGAATTAATAAAGATGAGGTAACTATTGAATGGGAAAGTTTCGGTAAACTGACATTTTTCCAGATAAATCTATTAAACCCTAAATATGAATGACAACAAAATAGGGAAAAATGTGTGGAATTATTTGTTTTGATTTTTTTATAAAAATTTCTTTTATTTGATGGTGTAAAATGTGGAATTATTTTTTTAAAAAATTATTTAAGATTGAATAGATATAAGTGATTTTAATTTTATTTTTCTTTTTTCTGGTTAGAGATAAAAATTGTGAATAAGAATTTTCCCCTTATTTTTAAGGTGAATAGGAATTGTTAGACGCATTGAGGAGACATGTATGAATGCATAAACTTGTTATTTTGGAAATAATAAATAAATTTCAGAAAGGAAACAGAATTATTTAAATAATAATAAAGGAGGAAAATAAGTGAGGTAAAAACCAAAATATACACTTCCTGAAGAAAAATTCAATTGTAATCTCCAAAACAAAGTAACTATATGTCAAAAGATCGTCTAAATTAATCTCGATTTGTTCTACTTCAAATTTGGTGCATAATAGTGTTGAGATTTTGGTTGGTTGGTTCGGTTAATCGGGTCCATTTATTTAAATTTTTTTTAAAAAGAAGCCAAATACGTAAATATGTAAAAGTCTAATTTAATTATTTTCAATATATTTGAATTAAGATAAACAACTCAATTCCAAATTTATATAGTGAAATTTTTTTTTATAAAGTGTAAAAGAGAAACTACTTCTAAAGAGTTGTTGGTATTTATTAAATATTGTTAATTAAAATCAATATGTATATTTTGTGTTTATAGAAAAAATATTATTTTTAAAGTTAATATAAATCCGGGGTTCGGTTTTTGGTGCCATGAACCAATCCAACCATAAAATTTTCATTTATTTGAACAAAACCAACCCATTATGAGTTGTTTGTAGCTAAATTTCATTTCTATATTGAATAAGATAAACCCTAAGGATCATTCATGCCAAATTGTCAGAATAAATTACATCCGGTTCCATTGGACTTGATACTTTAAAAATGATGATAGATAATATGGTCTTATTCCTCACAAACTCCGAATGCCCTTAGTGAGATCTCTCTCTTAGATGGGATTTCAAGAAAAGATGACTGCTTTATTGTTTTGGTATATGGAGGGGACCATAGGTCTCTTTAATATACTAGAGTTTTTAGGGTTCCCATTAAACCTATTTTTTTTTTTATTAACTAGGAATAGGCGCTTCTACCCATTAAGTACAATACTCAATTAGGAATTTGGGCCTTAATTAATTAAGATCACATAATAAGGTCGCAATTCTAATAAAAATAACCCAACGTGATAAAATTATTATTCACATACATAGCCGCATACTTTTATTAAACATATTATTATTTAAATATGTCTAACAATCTCCACTTGGGCTATGTCTATGTACCTGAATTTTTTTAAATCATATAAACCTTAAACGCCGCATAATAGGTTTATTTCAATAATAGAATTCCCCCTTTAGGTTTCCAATCTGGTTCCATACTACTGTATTAAGCACATAATCAAAGCGGCTTTCCGTCACTACCCTTGTAACTAAACCTTCCTTGAATCACCAATTCCAAATACATTCAATGACATAAGATTAACAAATATGGATGGATAGCATGGAACTACATGCAAAAATGATCTAAATCATAATGCCTGGTTTCCAACTGGTCCCAAATTTTTTAATGAGATCAATCAAAAAAAACTTTATGCTAAAAAACCTGCATGCATGATAAACAAGTTCAAATAATAAAACATAACCATCAACTTTTATTCTATATAGAAAATACCAACAAAATTAAGGTAAAGAAACATCCTCAATAACAAACTCCCACTAATCTGGAATTAGAAAAAGTACTTAACAGCCTATGTGACGGCAAAACATGCTCATAAAAAGCTGTTAGGTTGGCAAACCTTTAGTCAATGGATCCGCCAACCATAGAGTTTGTTTCTATGTGTTCTATCGAATTTGAAATTCCTGACTCTTTTCTTTAAAGCAACCAGATAACTTCACGTTCTACAAATGCGTTGACCTTCGAGATTGCTTCTGTTGTTTGGAAATACATCACAGTCGAACTTATTGTCACGATAATTTTAGTGGTCTTATCTATGCCAATCACTATCCGCAACCTCCAGTGAAAAATTTTCCAACCATAATTCCCATGATTGGACGCGCTCATAAACATGCCTATAAACTCCGCCAGCCAATGGTAGAAGAAGCCATAATGCATTGTTTATACACTTTTACAGATACAGCTCTCTCCAGCCAGACAAATGAAGATATAGCCCTGAAGTGGATCGCAAAGTGGTCTTGACATCTCAGCATAATCAGAATCAGAATATACCCAATGATCTCCAAAACTTTCTGATTCTCCGGTAAGTGAGCATATAATCTTTTGTTCTCTGTAATCCTCATAATACCTGTTTGGCTGCTTTCCAAATGACCATCCTGTGGGCTTTCTCAAGTATCTGCCTAACACTCCAACTAAATAAACGCAAATATCTTAACGCATACATACTTAGGGCATAACAAAATTCCAATGGCCGATGCATAAGGAATCTTCGCATCTCCTAAGTCTCGAGTGTGGTCTTGGCATTGACCTAAATGGGAATTGTATACACCTTAGCGATCGGGGTATCTTTCTCTGGTAAACACTAAATCTTTCATGCCAAATCTACTCAGATCTTTTCAAAATGTAAGTTCTTTTGTGACAATCTCAAAACCTGAGAACGATCTCGCAAGTATTTCAATTCCTAATACAAGAAGTCATCACAATGATCCTTCATCTCAAAATTTGCTTTTGAGAAAATCTCTTAATGTCATGCAATAAACCACTATCATTAACTTACTAGAGTATGTCATGACATATAACACCAGAGAAAGATTGATTACTCCTACTGAACTTTTGTATATACACAATCTTCCACAATGTTCAACGCTCAAAACCCAAATGAGGTTATCATTCATGGAATTTGTGTATACCATGATGAGTAGGCTTGTTTGAGACCAGTAGATGGATTTCTGTTAATTTGCACACCATAGACCTTGAATTACCAAGACACAAAGTTTTTAGTTGCACCATATAAAATCGTCTCATCAATGGTTCCCCATTGAGAAATGCGGTTTTTTTACATCCATCTGGTGTAGCTCTAAATCAAGTGAGTAAGTGCCATGATTACCTAAGAAAGAGTCTTTTGAATGAAACCGGAGAGAAAGTCTCTTTGCTAATCAATGCTTCCTTTTGAGTAAAACCTTTGGCAAACAAGACGAGCCTTAATACTTTTCGATATGCCATGTAATCCCTTTTGGTTTTAAATAGCCATTTACAACCTATGGGTTCACTTCTGATGACGTTCGACAAGTTCCCAAACGTCAATTGTCTTTCATGGATTTTATTGTTCCTCGTTCCATAGCACTTATCCACTTTTGAAGTTAGAACTTTTAAAACTTGTTTGGAAGTTGTGGATCATCTTCCATTACGCCTACATCATCCTGTTGGTTCTGAAGACAGTAGCTAATAATCACTCTGGCATTGCACTCTTTCTCTCATAGTAGTCTTTCTTAAGGCACTTCTTGAGGTTGTTGAGTTTTGAAACTTCAGGTTCAAAATGGGGGACTTCAATGTTGTCCTTGTATCTATAATTGGTTCAAACCAAAATTGAAGTCCAGGAATTAAAGCTGAACACATTTTATAATCAACATTGAGGAAAAGAAACCATTCCCTCTTTCAAAGACAACTTTCCTTAATATTATCTCCCCTCAAACTCAACATCGCTCAAGGAATTTAGCATTTCCTAATCTCAAACAAATGATCTATGAAGTGGGGATTCATAAAATCTTGAAACCCCGAGAGTTGCTCAGTAAAATACCCAACAAAATAGAAGCAAATAGTTCTTCGAGTCCAATTTTCCTTTCATTAGGCGCTATAAGGCTAGCCTTCAGCTTGACAACCCAGATGTGAAGATGCTAATACTAGGCTTCTTTCCTGTCCATGCTCATAAGAAGTTTTAAATACTGTTTTAACTGGTACCCTATAAGGATAATATGCTGGCAGTCTTTAGTGCCTCACCCCAGAGGAATTTTGGGTAGAGAAGAATGACTAATCATACTTCTTACCATATCCTTAAGTGTTCTATTTCGCCTCTCTGCTATAACCATTCATGTTGGGTTTGCCCGACAATAGGGTATTACGGGATGATTCTACATTCGTCTAGGTATTTGGCAAATGGCCTAGACGTTGTTAACCTGATCCATCAATATCTACCGTAATATTCACCACCACAATCAGATTTGACAACCTTAAATTTTCTTTCCAATTGAAGTTCGACTTCAACTTTGAAAGACTTGGAAAAACGTCCAAGGATTGAGACTTCTCATGAATTAAATATAGGTACTCATATCTTGAATAGTCGTCTATGAACGTAATAAAAATATTATTGTCCATTCCAAGAGGTCGTAGGGAATGGACCCACAAATTTCTGTATGTATGTAGTTCTAAGACGTTTGAACATCTGTTGGCACCTAATTTTCTTATGTTTGTTTTTTTTTCCTTAATAAATTCCCACAAAACGTTGAAGTTACTTAAATAAAGGGGAATCAAGAATTCCAAATCTGACACAAGTCTCTGAATTCTCTGTTTAGAAGTATGTGACCTAAACGCTTGTGCCATAACATAGTGGAATTCTCATTTAATTTACGCTTTGTACCACATGAATTAAGATAACAGGATCTGTTAAATGAAGAAAAAGAATCAAACATATATAGATTTATCAATTAAAGAACCGGTACCAATAAGCTTAGAATCTTGAAAAAAGACTAACTTTATTATTTCCAAAAGAACAAGAAAAACCAAATTTGTCCAAACTAGAAATAGAAACTAAATTCTGTCTAAATGACGGTACAACAAAAGTCTTCATTCAGATCCAAATAACAACCGGTTTTTTAAAAGTAATCTAAAATCTCCAATAGCTTCAACTGGAAACTGCTTTGCCATCGCCCCACATAGATGAATCTTTCAGCATCACTTGACGGCCGGCTCCACAGGCAACCTTGCATTTGATATACTTATATGAGTAGTAGGCACCAGAATCTACACCACCAAGTATCTGTAGGGTACAGAAGTTAAATTAACTTCAGAACAAACCAAAAGTAAGAAGTTTACCCTTCTTTACACGCCACTTGGCGTACTTGAGACAATCTTTTTTTGAAGTGATCTTTCTTTTGCAGAAGAAAAAACAAGGATTTTTAGTAGCTTATTTCTTATTTTTATTTCTACTGAGATGTCCATTCTGCAGCATCCACAAAATTCATTTTCTTCTTATCACGAGAGCATGTTGCCAAATGAGCATTTTCTGTCCTTTCTCTCTTAATCTATCTTCTTCTTGCACACACTGTGAGATGAGCTCATTAATACTCCATTTTATCCTTCTGAGTATTATAGCTTATCTTAAACTGAGTAAATTGTGCAGGAAGAGAGATAAGTACCAGATGCCACGAGTAAATTTTCATTTATCTCGATATCAAGTCCTTTAATTTACCTGCGAGATTGGACATTTCCATAATGTACTCCCTTATATTTTTCCATTGCCCTTATACCTCATAGAAGTTAAAGAAGTCAAAAGACTACTTGCTTCCCCTTTCTCATTTTTAGCAAAATATTTCTCAATTTGGAGCAAGGAACTTATTGACATTTTCACTTTCCGTGATAGAGCCCCAAAAAGACTCCAAAATGGAGTGCCTAATGATCATCAGACACATGCGATTTGACCGTTCCCACTTCTCTAATATTAGCCATATTTGGCTGTTCCTCAGTAAGAAGTAGGTTTAATCGGTCCTTAATGCAAGGTCCAAATCCATACACCCAAGAAGTATCTCTAGGCTTTCCTTCCAAATTTTGAAGTTCGATCCATTCAACTTAGGGATTGAACTCAGATTTCCAGATATTTGAGTAATATCCAACTGAAACAATAAACAACAAAATATATGCTCATAATTAAATATAACAAAATAATTTCACATAATTTGGTGGGCCCTTTTAAACTAGATACCTAAACACACTTGATGATGTCCAGCCTTTGGGTAAAAACATCTCAACATAGTAATCAAAGTACTAACAATTAACTATGTCAAAAAAATAGCCTTTCTTTGGACTGACTATTTTTCAACATGAGCAATCCTTATAATTGTCACATACTCATTACCACATGCATACCATAATTTGGCCAAAATAATTATCTCTCCTTTGAGCCGATAATTATTCCGCATAAATTCATGAATATGCACATCTTATATTTTAGAATTAAATTAATCTAGATAACAAAGGCTACTTTGGTAACATATTATTTTGACCAATTCAATCGAAAATTTAAGACACAATAATATAATAATATTATTTATACAAAAATAAAAGAGAGAAGAACACCAAATAGTCTTTACCAATATTCACTTAATAATTGCATACACATAATATAACTAAAGTAACACAAACATGTGAATATCGTCAAATATTATCAATCATATTAAACTTAATCCACAACATGATCAATTAATCTTGAATCCACAACATGATTAATCAAATTTAACCTTAAATCATCAATATGAACAATCAAAATTTAAAACTTAAATTTACAAGTGATTGATCAATTTTAAAGCTTAAATGCACAAAATTCTCAATTAAAATTGAGATTTAAAAGAAGATTATCAATTAAAAAAAACTTGATTTTAACCCATGAGAGTCATCTGTTAAGGAAAAAAAAAAAGAAAAAAAAAGAAAAAAAAAAGAAAAACCAAAACTAAAACATTATGAATTCAAGCCAACAGATGTGTCGCTTGCATCCTCAATGGGTACGACCAATTCTTCACGTCGGCGACCCAATTCTCTCACGTCGACAAGACGGATTCCATTGGAAATACGGCAAGAAAATAATCAAAATCCACGGCCAACAAAAAATTGTATATGTCGAAGACCTTCGACTGTATGATTGAATTGCTTTTCTGACCTATTACCAGCATGAAGGGAGGGTTTCGGCTTCCCTATTACTCTACCCAAAAAAAGCTATGCTCTCATAAAAGGAGGAGGAAGATACTATTCCAGGCCCATTAAGGTCGACGGGAGAACCAAAGGGTTCATCACTATCCAACATAGACGACCTGCTTTCACTCCCGCGAGAGGCTAAAACAACCCTGATTGAAGCACTGTTAGAATCCAACGCCTCTAGCGCACCGACCCCCACAACACATGCTTATGTCTCGTGTTGCACATCCATAGGTTTCTCAGATGAAGATCTGCTGTTAGGATTCAAATTGCATAATAGACCTCTGTACGTCTCTGGATACATTCGAGAATAGAGAATGGGTCGAATCCTCATCGACAACGGATCCGCCGTCAATATAATGCCTAAGACGACTATGAAATAGTTGGGCATACTCATGGAAGAACTATCAAACAGCAAATTAGTAATTCAGGGTTTCAATCAAGGCAACCAAAGGGCGATAGACATGATACGCTTGGAGCTCCTCATTGGCGATTTAAAGGCAGACGCGCTGTTTCATGTGATAGACTCAAAGACCACCTACAAACTGCTATTGGGATGCCCCTGGATTCATGAGAATGGTGTGATTACGTCGACACTGCATCAGTGTTTCAAGTTTTATCAGGACAAGATTAAGAAGGTCGAAGCAGATTCTAATCCATTTTCTAACGCCGAGTCTCACTTTGCAGATGCAAAGTTTTACTTAAAGAACGAGAATTCCAGTGAGACTATGCCAACGGGGAATTTGCCGACGAAGAAAATGGATGGATCTCAATTGAAGTCTCCAGTAGACGCGGGCAAGGTGCGAGCCTCCAGCCCAAAAGAGGACAGAATGTCCCTTGGCGTAAGAGAAACCCCTGTGGTGAGGGGCAGGAAAGCCTCAAAACCTTCGATTCTACGCTATGCCCCTTTATCGAGACGAAACAAGGGTGAGTCGCCTTTTGCGGAATGCTCAAAGGGTTTAAGCTCAACTAAATGTAGGACAAAATACGAAATTAATAGTAGTGATGGTTAGAGAGATAATTACGAATACAATAAACTAGTTGTAGTTGACCTTGATGGCTACTATGGATGGAGTAATCTCTTGAGAAAATATATATAACTTCGTTTCTCCCAAAAGTCAAAGATCAAGATAATGGTTAAAATATCATTATGATCCATGTACTTGAGAACTCAGTTCAATTTTAGGCTCTTTTGGGATTAGAGTAAGTAGGGAATAATAATTTAAAAAAATCTTAACGGTCAAAGGTGTTTGTTAATATAGATTTTTTTATATTCAAAATCTCCAAAACTATAGCTTTTGATTCTAGCTTTCTTGAATAATCAGAAATAACTTCTATCCATTATTTTTCTTTCATGCAAATCCTCCCTCAGTCAGGTCCTGTGATTTTTTCTTCCTTTTTTTTGTTTAAGTTTTCTAATTTTTTGAACTTCATTATCTTCAAATTACCTTTTTCTTTTTTTTTTTCTTTTTTTTTTTTTGTTTAGACCTCATTATCTCTATTAATACTGAAAATGGCGAAATTTTTTTAACTTTCCATTTGGTTCTTACTTCTTTTTAGAATTCTTATTTTACCATTTGACCTTAATTTTATTTTTGGAATAATTACAACGTTAATAAAAACATAAATTTAAAATTAGACGTATCTCTAGATTTTAATTTTTTTGCAAACATGGCAAAAAAACTTCCATCTAAAAATTTGATTGCTATTTGATTTCTACTTATTATTATCTGATTTGTATGTGGTTGCTATGTGATTGTCACATCTATAATTACAAAAAAGTTGAAGTCGTGGTTTCGATTTCTTAAAATGTATTTGTCATACAATGTAATTTTCCTTTATTTTTTTTTGTCCATGTAAAATGTTGTTTTAAGCCTCAATTTTTGCTCTTCACGTAAATGCTTTCTTTTTTTAACCTCATACCTCTCCATTTTAAAACCTTTCAACTATAACTAATTTTTTAAAAACAAAATGATGACTTTTTATGAATGAGAAGTTTCATAAAATTAATTTGTTTCAATGTGATTTTTTCGTTAAAAGTTGTAGGATCATAAGAATGATGTTCAAGTTTTTTGAAAAGTTAGTGATCATAATTTCATTGCAATTTTAATTATTTTCATATTCATTCAAGGCATTTTGATAATCGAAGGTGCTTGTAATTCTCGGATTAATCAAATTTTACAAAAATAAATGAGAAAAAATGAAGTTTAGAAACTTTGATTTTTTTTTCTTTAATTGGGAGAATTTGTTTGAATTGAGGATTTGGGTGAATTTGATTTTTTTTATCAGAGGTAAATGGTGAACAAACAGCTTGAAATCGTGTTCTAAAGATTAAGTTAGATTGACATTTTGATTTGACTAGTCTTTGTTTATAGAAACTATATATTTTTAATAAGATTATTTCTACTTTAGATAATTTTTTTTATATTTTTGTTTAAACTTGAGATATATTATAAGTTGTTATCTTAGGCAATCTCTCGCCTTTCCCTTCTATACCTTGATTTTTCTTTTTTATTCATTCACAACAATAATTTTAGATTTTTAATTTGAATTTTGGTTGTAGTTGTATATTACTCCTACATTGATGTTTATACAATTCCCAAAGTTCTTGCTTTAATTCCTTAAAAGGTACAATTGTTTTTCTTTGCATTTATATACACTAGTTTGATAATTGATACTACGTGTGTTACATAAAGTTTAATAAGATAGTTTAATTATAAAATTTTAATAATACAACTTTAATTTATGAATAACAGAGTTATATTTTTTAAAATAAGTCATGAAAAAACTCTACAAAACTTGTGGAAGTTGGTGAGAAAAATAATAGTTATTTTAATTAATATAAAATGAATTATAACAAAATATATAACGTCCTATTTGGTAAATGTTTGATTTTTTGTTTTTGTTTTTTTGTTTATTCTAATATATTTATTTAAACGGAGTAACACAATTTTATAAAAGCTAAATCTAAAAGCTACAGATTTTGCAGTTTACTTAAAACTTAATAGTGAGTCTATTCGATTCAACTCTTTTTAAAAATTTAAAGAAAAATATACATTTTTGGTCCCTAGATTTTGGATCTAGTTTCTCTTTGGTTCATAGGTTTCAAAATATTACACATTTAATCGATTTGACTTCGGTTTCAATTTAGTCCCTAAGTTTCAAAATGTTACAATTTTACTCCTGAGGTTTGAATTTTATTTCAATTTGGTCTTTTAGTTTCAAGATTTTGCATTTTTTACTTTAATTTCTCATTAAATACTCACTTCCAATTATTAACATCAATGTCTATTAATTAGATTAAAATAATTATGAAGTGAAATTTTAAATTTAATTTTAAACATGATGAAAAATAGTGAAACTTAATTAGCTGTAATTATATTAATTATTTTAAATTTATTAACATACATTACAACTGAAGAAGGAAAATAAGTGTTTAATGAAAAATCGAGGTTAAAAGTGTAAATCTTGAAATCTAGGGACCAAATTGAAACAAAACTAAAATGTCGAAGATAAAATTATAACATTTTGAAAACTAGGGACTAAATTGAAACCAAACTCAAAACTTAATAAGTGACCCAGTTTGGTAACCATTTCGTTTTTTATTTTTAGTTTTAAATAATTGAGCTGATTTCCTCCAAATTTCTTATATTACACCTTTATCAATGGTTAAATTTTTAGCCAAATTTCAAAAACAAAAATGAAATTTTTAGAACTACTTTTTTTAGCTTTCAAAATTTGGCTTGTTTTGGTTTTTTAAACCATTGGTAAAAATTAGATAAGAAAAAAAGAAATTTGAAAGTGGGAGTATCTTAATGTTTGTTCTTCGTGATGTGTGTTTAAAAGTGCATATAATAAAGATGGTGAATGAATCACTTCTCTAGGTGAAAAGATTAGATGCTGCATTGAAGTGTTGCATTACACTTTGTATAATGCGTACAAGCTTTTCCTAAATCAGATCCAAATATAAATCTAACTTAGGTTCCTGGTAAGTCAAGGGTCGAAATGGGGATTTATGACAGACTAACGCAGGCCTTGCGTTGCGGTGGTTGCAGAAAGATCCTAGATAAATGCGAGAAAGGTTTATCCACGCTAATCTCAATGCATGTATGCAAGAGAACATAAGAGTTCAAGTGAAACAAAGGGATTTATGAGTGAGTAGTGCTAAACGTTAGGGGTATGTGTTAATTCCAAGTAAGATGAACATGTGTGTAGGTGTAAGGGTGAAATGAAGATGACAGTGATGCTTGTTTACAAACCAAATATATGTAGATGCATTAGGTTTCTGTTCCTTTCATCATATTATCAACATTTCTCAATGCGAATGTCACATATGCTTCTATTTCTAAGGTGCATGCATTGGTTACAGAAAGTAGTGAAGCACAAGTATTTTTATCTCTAAATCTACTATACGTTTTGACTAAATGGGTTTCTAGCCATCCTATTCTCTCGAATAGTTTTAACTGAATTATAACTTCAACCAAATGATCAAAATGATTAAAGCTTGGAGATTAAACATGCAACAAGTCATAAACACATCAATCACACAATAGCATGTAAATAGAGGCAAAAGTGATGGATCAAATGTAGGATTGAATTTTAAAAATCGAAATTGTCTTTACAACAATCACACTTAATCGCATGAAATGAAAAATGGAAATGAAGTGAAAGAAAAGGAAAGAGTCAAACCGTACAGTTCAATCTCTTGTCCTCTTTGGCTTGATTCAAATGCGTGTACAACCAACTTGGTGAGGAAATGAAGAAGAATTCTCTCTCGAGCTTGGTCTTCAACAATTCTCTTTGATCAACAATGGCAATGGTTCTTTTCCTCCTATCTTCTTCTTGTAACAACAGAGTAACTATGATCTAAGTTCTATGGTATCTCTAAGAATGGTCTCTCTTCTTTGGTTGCAAAACTTCTTATTTATAGGCGTTTTTCTCAGCAACTTGTGATAAGACATCATTAATTTCCATGCCCTGATTAGCCGCCTGCCAGTTCATATGCTTTTCAGACGTCGACAGTCAGATACCCATACTTGCAAATGGTGATTTAACAAGAACAACATGAATCAATGTATCTTCTCCGCGTTGGGCAACTTTGGATGCATGCCTTTGCGTTAGCTTAACCTATAACATTTAGTGAATTTTCTTGAAATCCTGTAATAAGATGCATTAGTGAAGCAATTTTACCAAAAAGTATGCTTTTATAAGAGCTAGTAGTGTTTGAAGAATTCCATTTGTTTTCCCTTAAGACAAATATGTTTTTATCATTAAGAATCCTAAGAGACAATAACTAGTATTTCTACAAGTTATCACTTAATTTAAAAAAAACAAATTGGCCTAAATGCTTTCATTTTGAAACTAGAAACTAAGGGGTCGTTTGGCTCACAATAAAAGCAAATAGTTGAATTGAGTGATTTGGTAATTATTATCTAGAGAGTTACATTATCTGGGGAGTTAAATTGTCTGTGTTTGTTGTGCATAGTTGAGTTGAATTGGTAACTATTGTCTTTATTTGGTGTGCAAAGTTTAGTTAAGTTTGGTTGGAAAGTCTATGTTTGAGTATAGAGTTGAGTTGGGTTGGGTTATCTGATGCAATTTTTGTAAATGAGATTGGTTTTTTTCTTTCTTTTCTTTTCTTTTTTTTTGTTTTTATTTTGTTTTTATTTTTTTGCTTTGCCATTGTTGATTAATTTTCAACTACACTTATTTTCTCAACCATTTTATGACATAAACTGGAAAAGGCTACCCTTGGCTCTCTCAGTTAGGAGTATGTCATTTTGCTAGGAAGACGATCTGACGCAGAGGCCGAAAGTCCAGGATTTGAATTGATGTCCTTTCATTGAGTCCTCCTCCCCAGCCCCTTCTCATCAATGGCCAGAGATGACTTAGAACCAATAGTTCATTATCTAATGGATTTTTCAGCAGGTGCTGTAGTGAAACTGATTGCAAAAGAGTTTTTTTTTTTTTTTTTTCAATTTGTAAAACATAACAGATTCTTTTCAACGTATTCTTTTCAAAAACTATAAAAACTCTAAATATCTTCAATTTGTAAAACATGCCATCAAAATACATGTCATATTGCAACCGAATTACTTATGAATTGGTATATCATGCATGTATATTGAATCTTGCTAACTTAACATTATCATAAAAAAACTAACATGTTGTACATAAACGTTGAATAACTGGATAACTTAACAATTTATGTTTATATAATATGGATTGTATATGTCGAATAAAAATAATTACCTTTCATTATAATGATGGTAAGAATGTAATAGTGTAGTACAGTTACATTCTTCTGAACATAAAAAAGATTATATCAAACAACCGAATATGTGACCGTTCCAAAAAACAAATTGACAAAAGCGTGTACAATACCGTAGTCATTTTTCTTCCCGTACAACGAGGAAGAGGTTCGTCTTTTGTATGTCTGTGTCAATTATATCAATTAGGTCGCATCTATCATCCTTAATCAGCTCTTCAATACCAAATATGGACCCGAACTACCTTCTTCAACTTCTAAATTCCAGCTCAAATTTCTCGATTTTCCCATGTGTGTTGACTACATATCAGCGATTGATCGCATGATGTCGGTCATTTCATTTTGGAATGTCAGTCGTTTCCTCTTACTCCCTCTGGATGGCTCCGTTGATACGCTTGCTCTGCCTGTATAGATATCTAATACACTTTCTCTCCCCGTGGACATATCTAAATGATCTTCTTCCATTGCATCCTCAAGCAGTTGGGTTTGTGCATTATCTGGGGTAGGGTATTCCTGTGATCCTAGCCGAATCTTATCCTCCATTTTTCAGAACAAATTTGACGCCATCACCACTAGGGGCTTGCAGGATTGCGTGGTTGTCCTGTCCTTCCTAAATACATTTGATAGTTCATTGTAATGGGGGAATGACTTGTTCTACAATCCCTTTGCTTTAAGATGACTTTGCATTGGTATATAGAAGCAATATTAGAAATTATACAAAGACAGGTGTGGTGTACATTGTTTATTTTTTAAAAAAACTTACCCGAACCCAGACATCGAAGATCTCCCTATCCACCTAAACATATTTAAATTCCTCATTCCATCCAAACCCAGATTGATTTAACATCTCTGCTACTACCGAATTTGTTTCTTCAAACTTCTAATTTTGCATTTGATGGTATTCTAGTTTAGGCCACATTCGAGAAACTTCTCCTCCATCATTCGCTTTAAGTGTTGTAGATATCCAGTCGAAAGGTCCCCTTGTTGAACTTCCAACCGAACTCCACCAAAGAGATTAGGGTGTTCACCAACCTAGCATCCTCAACTTTCGTTCATGTATAATTCGATCTTTTCCATCACTTGCCATTCTGATTCATGCATGTATACATCGTAAAGACATTATTCAAAATTAAACAGCTTCGTGCCATATTTAAAAAAGAACCAAGAAGTCAAATAATCGAATTAAAAATGTTTACAGTGTAAATGAAGCACAAGAATGTTGTTCAACAAGTAGATAAGACGTTCAAATATGTTTTTTTTTTCAAAAACACAATCATGATCATTACCACTGGGAAAATATTTCAGTAAATAAATCATCTCTAAATTGGGTCTATTCGTCTAATGTCTCAATAAATTCAATATGCTCCCCCTCTATAACAGCAGATGCAGAATTATCATCCTGCGACTCATCAAGTAAAGCACCTATCTCCATCTCCCTTATGATTAAGTTGTGAATCAGGCAACATGCAGTTATCGTTCGACATTGGACCTGTACCAGGTAAAAGGATTTGCCCCTAAGAATTGCCCATTGCCCCTTCAATAGTCCAAATGCCTGCTCGATAATGTTTCTTGCCGACGAATGCTTCATGTAATTCTCTCGGTGTTGTCGGTGTGTGCTCGCACCACGCCAGCCTGAGAGATGGTTGTGTTTCCCTCTATACAAAGCCAATTCAGCATTAAGGTAGCCAGCATCATACAGGTAGTAGTATCCTGTACCATTTTGGGACTGTTGAGATTGTTTAACCATGATAATTCGAGAAGATATCAGCACAATTTATTTCGAATGCATTAATAGAATGGTATTGGAACTTTGTTCTACCTTAAACTATTTCCATCGTCCATCGGTACATGCACTTGTAATCAGTTCAAGGGTTTTCAACAAGAATATATGTAGTTCTATTATTGCTTTGAAAATTACATCGAAGTATCTCGAAACCATCTCGCCAAATCTCGAAAAATGTGTGTGTACTACTCGATCCTTCACATCATGAGCAAGAATGTGTAGGAACATTGCCACCATCTCTTCAATTCCAACACATCAACTTGGCTCCAAACATCCCGTCGTTCTAATCATGTTGCACAAAATCATAAATATCCTTCTATCCATTTGAGTATTCTCGCGACACGCCAAGTCACTTTCGTAAATGAGGTGAAAGAATGTCAATTGTCAGATGCAGTGTCTAACGTTCACTAGTTGTTGTTCTATCATTCTATTATTGTTAAGCAGCGTGGTCAATCTCATGAACAATTTTCTTTGAGACTCTATAATACTTGTTATGATTGTAAATAGCTCCTGAACATTCTCCATCTTACTAGGACAAGGGGGAAAGTATGTAGATCCTGAAAGGATGAATTTTGCTAAGAATTAGTGAAATTAGGTTTAGTTACAAAATGACAAGTCTTGACAACTGAGTACATCAATCATGTCCTACTATCTCGAGCCAAGTATACATTACGATCATCCCACAAATGAAGCCTATTACAGTTGCAGTAGTTGTACTACATTGTCCTATACTCTATTTATTAACTAGTCCGTTAGGGACAACCATAACTGGTCCAGCATGCATTGTACAATAAGACCTATATGCATGATCTACTTCATCAAATGTTTCATTCGACTTGTGTAATACCCCTTGTACTCACTAACTTGACTATGACATTCGTGCCAGGATAGGTAGATCCCTATGTTATGGCCAATGAATACCACATAGAATTTATCTTTTCCTATTTACCTATATTTTCAAAATAGGGGTAGTCAATACCAATGATAAGCGTTGAGGTGAAGGGTTTTTTGGAGAGTTAGGATTTAGGAGTTCTAATGGTTATGGTTTAAGGGTTCTCATGCAACCCTTTACTACTTATATGTGTTCTAAATTATGCAACTAAATATTCTAGTCGAAAAATTATAACTATATTTACGTAAAATCGAAACAAGTCTAGATAAATATATAATAGTTGAGATCATTAGATTTTTCTAAGATATATTACAATAGTTGATCATATATTGGCCTATAATTTAAGCATACTCTAAAATTTCAATAAATGCTTAAATTGTGTAATTAATAAAATAAATATCATCTAAAAATGTCATACATAAAAAGCTTGAAAAAATTATATTAAAAAAAAAGACATAAAGATTTATAGAATTAATAAATAAATATCATCTAAAAATTCCATACATAATTAATATCATCTAAAAATGTCAAACATAAAGAGTGTGAAAAAATTATATTTAAAAAAGACAATACTTCCACATTATAAAACAAATTAGTCAATGTGGTTTTAGTAAAAATTTGAGGATTAAAATTTTGAAAAAAAGGTTATAGAGTGAAATATATATATATATATATATATATATATATGAAATTTTTTATAGCCAAAATAAATTCTAAAAAGATGACCATTTTTATCTCATACTTAAAGCTTTAATCTACAGGGTGGTGACATATTATAAAATAATTATTGAAAATTTGATTATTGTTAAAAGCAATTTTAAGACTTGTCAAAGCAATTTTAAAACTTTTTCATTTTATTCATATGTTTATGATGTTCAAAAGGTACTAACTTTTGCTTATTCCTATGCTTATGTTGTTAAAAACATACTAACTTTCGTTCCTATTTTTATTTCTATGCTTATACTTTCTTTGTCGTGAAATTTATGTCATATTAGAAAATATTACATGGAACATTCGTTCAAAATTGGTCTTGATTACAATATTTTTACAATATTAAACATAACTTTCATTATAAGACATTACGATATTTTTATAAAGATTCATTACATTGTAAAAGTTAAAAAAACAGAGCGAATATTTTTTTTAATTTTCTATATTTAAAGTACAACTATTTAAAAAAAAGATTAATTTTATGTATTTATAGTTATTCTTTATATAAATAAAAAATAGATCATTTTTTTATTCTATTCCCATTCGCAGTTTTCTTTTTAATTTTAGAGAAAAATGCAAGATAAAATAAAATGAAATAAAAATTGAACCAATTTAAATTTATCGATGGAATTCTAAATTGAAATTTATATATTGAAACTTAAAACGAACGTCAGACTATTTACGACGAATCAAAATATACAAAGAAAAAAAGTCCCTAACAATGTCAATATACAAGTGAAAAAAATACAAAACCACATAAAAGTTCACCAAGTGAAGCAACAAATAGTAGTCTATAACAAATATTACTTTGAACATAAAACTTATGAACCTCAAACTAGTTACGAAATGTATGTTTGATTAGTTTATACCCTACACGGAAGAAAAATAAGTATGATTAGACCAAAGGGTAGGTCAATACGAATGAAGAAGAAATAAAATATACTAAAACATACCTTTTGAATATGTTTGGAGTGAATGGTATTCAAGACGGTCCACACATAAGAGTGCAAAAAATAGATGTTCCCTAACAAAAACATAAAAACGTTAATGACAGATCTTACTTGGAATACAAGGAAGGAAAGAAGCTTGTGTAGGGCAATCTTTCATTTGTTAGCTACCTTATATAAATAGAATAAGGTTGAAGTAGAAGAAGAAAACATAACATATTGCAACAATCAAACCACACATATGAGAATGTAAAAATGGTTTAAGGAAAACTTGAAAAAAAAAAAACGTTAGAGCAGGGACGTTCCAACTTAGTGTATTAGAGGAGGCTGCTGTAGAGAAGTCTAAGAAAATATAAGGAGGAATAATAGGAAAATAGACGAATAACAAATTATAAGAGTAAGTCTTAGTCATAAACATGCAAGACAATAAGATGCCCAAAATAATAGAAAGCTCAGTCAGAACAAAGTACAGAACCAACAACAATTGAAAAATCAAATAAGGACGAATAAAATATGAGGAAATCTAGACGCGAACTACAAAAAAGAAATATTTAAATCTACCAAAAAAAATAATGAGATCTAAAAAAAAAAAAAAAAATCGAGACAGAGAGGTGAATAATGAAAAAGAGAGAATGAGGAGAGTAATTAATGAAATGGGGAGAGAAAATAGTATGTTAAAACGGTTCTTTTATACGGGGGTCAAATATCGGATGGGCTTAAAAAGCCGATCTAACCCAACTCTAGTGGGCTATCAAAAGCCCTTAAATGTTTAAAATAGATCAAAAAGTATTTTTCTAAAATTTTAAAACAAATCATTAAAAAAAAAAAGGTGATTCTAATTTAACACATGGTTAAGATTTTCCTACAATCATGGTGATCCCACCTAAATGTGAACTAGCCGAGGGACCACAATGGTATTTCACCCAACAAAATATCAGCCTTAATATTGAAGACTTAACTATGGGTGTTCACACTGGAAGATGCGACGAAGATGCTCTGCTCGTCGTCTTCTTTGAAAAAGACTTCAAAACTCTGAAACCCACCACATAAATTTCAATTCAAGAACCCAAAAGTACCAATAACCTTCCTCCTCCCTTCATTCAAAACCCACCTCTGTCCTTCCTCACTTCTTCTCTATAAACTTCCCAACTACCCTTTTACTCAACCCATGGCCATGGCCATGGTGGAGCTATGGACTCACATTGGGTCTTTAATGGCGACAATCATGTTTGTTTGGGCAATTATTCAACAATATTGCCCTTACCAACTCCGTGGCCATATCGAGAAATATGTCCACAAATTCACCGGTTTTCTCTATCCTTACATTACAATCACCTTCCCTGAGTACACCGGCGAGCGTCTCCGCCGGAGTGAAGCTTTTACAGCCATTCAAAACTACCTTGGTTCCAAAACCGCCATCCGTGCTAAGCGGCTGAGAGCAGAGGCAGTCAAAGATAGCAAATCTTTGGTTCTCAGTATGGCTGATAACGAAGAAGTTATTGACGAATACGAAGGCGTCAAGATCTGGTGGACTTCCATAAAATCTACGCCCAAAAGCCAGACTATTTCTTATCACCCTTCTTCCGATGAGAAACGATTCTACAACCTCACATTCCACCGCCGGAACAGAGACATCATTCTTGGGTCTTTTATTAACCACATCATGGAACAAGGCAAGGCGGTTGAGCTTAAAAACCGGCAGCGGAAGCTTTATATGAACAACTCGAACAACGATTGGTGGCACAAAAGTAGTTGGAGACATGTCCCTTTTGAGCATCCTGCCAAGTTTCGAACTCTGGCTATGGATCCCAAGAAGAAGCAAGAGATTATCAATGATTTGGTGAAATTTAAGAATGGAAAAGACTATTATGAGAAGGTGGGCAAGGCTTGGAAACGTGGGTATCTTCTCTACGGTCCGCCGGGAACTGGGAAGTCCACCATGATCGCCGCCATGGCGAATTTCATGGAGTATGATGTTTATGATCTCGAACTCACCTCTGTTAAGGATAATACAGAGTTGAAGAAATTATTGATTGAGATTTCGAATAGATCGATTATTGTGATCGAGGACATTGATTGCTCTCTTGATCTCACTGGTCAACGGAAGAAGAAGAAAACAGAGGAAGAGGAAAATACAGAGGAAAAGATCAAGGACCCTGTTAAGGAAGCCGAAAAAGAAGAGAAGAAAGAGAGCAAAGTGACACTTTCTGGGTTGTTGAATTTCATCGACGGAATTTGGTCGGCGTGTGGTAGAGAGCGGTTGATTATTTTCACGACAAATCACAAGGAAAAGCTTGATGAAGCTTTGATTAGAAGAGGAAGAATGGACAAACATATAGAGATGTCTTATTGTGGGTTCGAAGCATTCAAAGTTCTTGCGATGAATTACTTGGATGTTGAATGGGATGAGTCGTATGAAAAGATTCGTGGTTTGTTTGAGGAGACAGAAATGACTCCGGCAGATGTGGCTGAGAATTTGATGCCGAAATATGAAGGTGAAAAAACAGAGGAGTGTTTGAAGAGATTGGTTGAAGCTCTTGAGAGTACGAAAGAAGCAGCTGAGAAGAAGGCCAAGGAAGAAGCTGAAGCGGCCAAAATGGCAGAAAAAGAGAAGGAAGAGAGAGAAGAATCAACATCTGAGAAGGACCACGAAGATAATGAAATTGAATGCAATGGAGTCGGAGTTAAAGAAGTAAAAGAAAATGGTCACATAGAGAAAGATGATCAGAACAACTCGAACATGGCAATTTAGGAAAATTGTTTTAACATATTAGTTTAAGCATATTCTCCTAAGATTTCCCTTCTATTTTCTGATATTAATTGTAGTCTAGGTTCTTTTTAATGAACTATTGTATTCTGAATTAATCAAGGAAATATTTATTATTCTCCTCTCTAATAACGATATTGTCACTTTAAAGAAGTGCTTCTATTGGTACCTCTGAATTTATGATTTATCACAATATTGATGAATCACGGAAATCTCTATGTTGATAATCCTCTCTAAAACTCAATTATTTTTGTGATGATCCCCAGAAACTGTGTTAGGAGGCAGGAATGGAAGAGCACTTCCTCCGTAGTCAGTAGTCAATTCTACCTCTCTCCAAGTCGCCCCTTTTCTATTTGAAAAAGAGACGAACTTCTCCTTTATTTATTTATTATTAGTATTATTATTTTTATTTTGGATTATAGTTGTCTTGTTGTAAGCCACCTATCGAATATCAAGAAGATTTCATTCTCGGCCAAAAAGTAGAGTCACGTGTATGTATAATGTCACTATGCTTTTAATACATGTATACATTATTGGCAAAAACAAACAAGATGATGCTAGTATGCTGTCAAATTACTTTCATACCCCTGATTCATCTATTGCAAAAGTAATAGATAAGTGACACATGATCCATGGACACTAATAATGAGCATATATTATTATTATGATATTTATAGTACTTCCCCTTAGATGCTCATTACATACCTGAAATATGCCTCATTGGAAAAAACTCCATGGGAAAAAAATTCTACTGAAGGGAAAATAGTATATATTTCATATAATTTATACTTTTAAAAGAATATATTTGCTCCCCTCATAAAAACATCACTTAAAATCTCTGAGTCGTTGCATTCCAATGTTGCGTAATGCTTTTGTAAATAAATCTGCTAGGTTATTTTTCGAAAAAATTTGTTATATAGTGACGTCGTCATTTTTTTCAAGACCATGAGTGTAGAAAAGTTTTGGTGAAATATGATTTGTTTTATCTCCTTTAATATATCCTTCTTTGATTTGGAATATGCAAGCTGTGTTATCTTTGTATAATGTTGTTGGAATATTTTTATTAGAAGACAAGCCACATGTTTCACAAATGTGTTGAGTCATTGATCTTAACCATATACATTCTCAGCTAGTTTCGTGAATTGCAAGAATTTCAACATGATTTGAGGAAGTAGCCGTTATGGTATGTTTCACTGACCACCACGATACAACAGTTTCTCCACATGTGAAGATAACCTGTTTGAGATCTACCTTTGTATGGATCAAATAAATATCAAGAATTTATATAATCAATTAGATCAAAATTTGATTTATTTGAATAAAACAAACTCATATCAATCGTTCCTTAGAGATAATGGAGTATATGATTAACTTCATTCCAATGTCTTTTGTTTAAGAAGAACTATATCTAGCTAATAAATTTACTGAAAATGCAATATCTGGTCTTGTATTATTAGCAAGATACATAAGTGCACCAATTGCACTAAGATATGATACTTTAGAATCAAGTAGTTCTTCATTATCATTTTGAGGTCGAAATATTTCTTTCCTCATATCTAATGAATGAACTTCCATTGGAATGTTCAATGGATGTATTTTGTCCATATAAAATCTTTTCAAAATTTTTTCTGTATAAGTTGACTGATGAACAAATATCCCATATGCTAAATGCTCAATTTGGAAACCAAGATAAAATTTTATTTTTCTGTGATCTTTCATTTCAAATTCTTTCTTAAGATATTCTATTGCCTTTGAAAGCTCTTTAAGGGTCCCAATTATATTTAAATCATCAACATATACAGTTATAATAGCAAATTCTGACTGTGATTTCTTTATAAAAATACACAGACATATTGGATTATTTTGATATCCTTATTTCAATAAATATCCACTCAGGTGATTATACCACATTCGTCTTGATTGTTTCAATCTATATAATAATCTCTGTAACTTTATTGAATACAATTCCCAGGAATTTGATTTATATGTTTCAGGTACCATAAATTCTTCTGGGATTCTCCTATAAATATCATTAGGAGATCCATATAAATATTTTGTGACTATATCCATAAAATACATGTCCAGATTATCATACATAGTCAGAACAATTAAATATCTTAGAATAATTGCATCAATCATTGGAGAATATGTCTCTTCATAATCAATACCAGGTCTTTGCGAGAAACCTTGTGCAACTAGTCTTGCTTTATATCTTGTGACCACATTATTTTCATTTTTTTTTCACAAATATCCATTTGTATCCCACAGGTTTGAAACCTTCTGGTGTTCGAACTACTGGTCCAAAAGCCCGACATTTTGAGAGTGAGTTTAATTCTACCTCATTGCTTCTTTTCACTGAAGCCAATCTTTTCTATGTCAACATTCTTCAGTGATTTTGGTACAGGATCCTCACTTTCAGATATAATATCAAAAGCAACATTAAACGCAAAAATGTTGTCAATAACTACATTAGTCCGGTTCCATCTTTTTCCTGTCATGACATAGTTTATTAAAATCTCATTATTATATTTAGGTATTTCACCTTTCTCACTAGTCATGTCAAAGATTTCTTCATGGGTATTTATTTCCTCAACCAAGTCTTTTTTACTATTAATTATTTTTCATTTTCGAGAATTTTTATCTTTGGAACTCGTTGGTCTACCACGCTTCTGGCCTGTTCCAGACTCATTAGTGACAACTTGCTATGTTTGGATATCAATTATCGATGGAACATTTGTAGCTGGTATATGTGACTTAGTTACTTTCTCTACATCTATAAATGCATCTAGTAACTAATTTGCTATATTTTGCAAATGAATTATCTTCTAAACTTCAAGTTTACATTGATCTGTATGGGGATCTAAATGAGACAATAATGATGCATTCCATATATATATATTTTTTTTCCAATTTCTTAATTCCTTCCCCTAGTGTTGGAAATTTTGTCTTATTAAAATGACAATCAGCAAATCATGCAGTAAATATATCACCGGTCAAGGGTTTCAAGATATTTAATAATTGATTGGGAATCATATCCAATATATATTCTTGACTTGAAGACCCATCTTAGTATGTTGTGGTAGAGCAATTGGAACTGCACATCAAAAAAATTCTCAAATGGGAATAAATTAATTCTAATGGTAAGTACTTATATTAAGCTACTGGCCTAATGCGTATAAGTGACGCATGCAAAATAACATGCCTTCATACCAATGAAGGAAGTTTATCATAAGTAATGGTCTTGAAATTAATTACAAACGTTTTATGAATGATTCTGCTAAATCATTTTGTATATGAACATGAAGTACAAGATGTTCAACACTTATCCTAATTAACATATAATAATTATAAAAATCTTGGGATGTAAATTCACCGGTATTATCAAGATGAATGGTCTTAATTGTATAATCAGGAAATTGTGCTCTTAACTTAATTATTTGAGCAAGTAATATTACAAATGCAAGAATTCGACTTGATAATAAGTAAACGTGTGGTCATCTGCTAGATGCGTCTATTAATACTACAAAATAACTAAATGGTTCACTTTGTGGGTTAATAGGTCCAAGAGTTTATTCAAAAAATGCAAGTAATTCAGTCCTCACTTTGTCTGGTGATGGTTTAATGATTAATTTGTCTTGATAACAAACATCACATGATAATTCATTAGATTGAAAAATCTTCTGACTTTTCAATGGATGTCTATTTGAATTCTCAATAATTCTTCTAATCATTATAGACCATAGATGACCTAATCTATCATGTCAAATTGTAAATACATCTAGATTCATGAACTTCAGGTTTATTGTTGCATATGTTTCAGTTACTCGTATATGAGTATAATATAATCCAAAAGATAAAGTAGACAACTTTTCCAATATATGTTTTTCATATGACAATAGATATGATATAAAATACTCCATATTATTCTCAATCTCAATATGATAACCATTGCAAAGTATATCTTTAAAACTAAGTAGTTTTCTCTTTGATTGATTAGAGAACAATGCATTATCAATTGTTAATTTTGTTCCTCTAGGCAAAATAATATTTTCTTTAAATCCTTCAATCAAGCGCAATAGAAAGGAATGCTGTAATCGTGGGGGGAGTTTATAGAACTTGATATTGTGTTGACTTTTGCTACTAGCATTGTCAGTTTAGAAATTTTTTTAGGTTGTAAGTATTGTATGTGTAGTTACACTGTTTGTCAAACATAAATCTTATATACTCATTTTTTAGTCACCCAATATATGAAAATGATCTAGATTTTTCCAAAAGAAAATAATTACAATAAGAAAAACATGTAATATACAAGGGTTAACATTTACTAAGAGAAAAAAAAATGGAGATGAAAAAAAAAAACATTAAATCAAGATATTTTCAAAGTCAAAAAAACATTTGATGTTCCATCGATTATGCCGATTTTCTCTTCAAAAGATTCAAAGAAGTCTGTCACATCCAAATTTGTCATATGGGATGGGTCAAATATGTCACTATCCTTGTATGCAAAATTTGCTTTCACATTTTTTTCTTTTTCCTTCAGGGATGCTTGATAGAGATCAACTAAGTATTTTGACGTACAATAGGTACGTGACCAATGCCTAGTCATTCAATATCAGAAACATTTATTTTCAACACTTTTTGAACTCTTATCTTGTGGAGCTGTTCCTTTGTGATCTTCATTTTGCATGGTTCTTTTAAAATTTGAATGATTAGAACGACCACCACAAAAATAATAATTATTTCTTCCTCTGTCACGGTCATGACCTCGACCATGACCATAATCTGGACCACGATTATTAAAATTCACAGTATTCACTTCAAGGAATGTTGTTGTTTCAGTTTATCGAGATTCATGATTTTTCATCCACGATTATTAAAATTTACAACATTCACGTCAGGGAATGTTGTTGCTCTAGTTGGCTGAGGTTCATATTTTTTTTTAATCAATAACTCGTTATTTCATTCACCCACGAGAAGACATTAGATGAATGCATAATACTTTAAAAATATTTCTCTTGATATTGCTACGGCAAGAACATATCCGAAATGTAGAAAAATGTCTTCTCTAACATATTGATCTAAAATTTTATAGTCTCAAATGCATCTATTTACGAAGAACTTTAGGAAGAATTTTTGTTTTTTGATGATCACATTTTTATGACATCCAAGTGTATTTTGGCATGAAGCACTAATGATATATAATTATTACCATTAATATCAAATGCTACAAATTCTAATTTTTTAATACTTTTCATTGTAACATTATTACAAAATATTATATTTATATTAGAAATTTAATATATATCAAATATGTAAAACAACATTTAATTTATTAATTATAACGAAGAGAGAAAAACCGACATACCTTTAGGACCTATCTTCAACGGGGGAAATAAAAGAAGCTCGTGTTGATAATGTGTTGTGAATTCTAGGAGTACAACGACGCAAAATGAGAACAAGGATATGAAGAAAATATAATAATAATAATAATATATAGGGACAGTTGCAAATATAGACATTAGACTAAAAATATTAGCAGATATAACATAATGTAAAAAAAAATTGCAGGTATGGATAAATTTAAATAGTCTATCAGTGATAGACCATATTATTGGTAGAAGTCTATCAGTGATAGACCATATCACTAATAAGAGTGTATCAACGATAGAAGTCTATCGTTGATAGACTTGTCTATATTTGTAATTTTTTTAAAATGATGTTATACATTTGGTTATTATTCTTAAAAATACTACCAATTGCAATTACCCTAATATATAATAAAATAAATAAATATTAAAATAGATATAATATAATATATAAAATATATAAAATAAATAAAAAACAAAAAGTAAATAAAATAAAAAAGAATGGATTTTACTACTTTCTCCAATCTTTTTGAATTGATCACCAATATGTGTCTTTTAAAGATCACCAAATGCTACTAGTTATAAGCAATTTGGCAAGTAAGAGATGGATTACATGAATACTAATAATGTGTAATCTTGAGACACATGGATAACACATGGGTAATGGATATGACCAATAGACACGAATAATGAACATCTATTATTATTATTATATTTATAATATCACCAACCTTTTTAAGTGAGATTATTAATTTTTTTTTTTTTTCCATTTTAACCTTATGTTTCTCAACCATAAACTTCCTTTTCTGGGTAGTGAACTACTGTTAAAGGGAATTGCAGTTGCAATCTACACTTCAGGATTGCTATTGCAACTGAGCACTTAAGAAATTTCCAAAACAAAATTAAAGAATCAAGAAATTCAAACTACTTTAAGCCCTTTTACTGGAATTAGCTAGGGTCACAAAAACATATTCAAAATACTTTTGCTTAATAATTATGCTTTGCATAAGAGCATTAAGAGTGTAAGAGCATTAATGGGTAAAGAGCAATTTCAATAATCATATTGAATAACTAAAACAATATAGAGTTCACTGGCTATATCAATCCACTAGTAGAATGTCTACCCACTCATAACCACAAAATAAGAGAGAAGAGAAAATTCTTTATCACGTGTTGATCCTTGTTTTTGATGTGATATCGATATCCATGATCTCAAGCTTCAAAATCTTTTCCTAAATCCCCTAAATAGGATTTCTTTTTTCTCTTCAAACAGGTCTCCCTAAAATCAACTACAAAATGAAATATTTATAAGCAAACAACGGTAGATCTTTGAAGAGGTTAGGGGCACTTATCGTTTTACATATATATAAATATTATTTTTATTAAATATAAAAAAAAATTTATATACTGAATATATACAAACGGGTGCCCCTCAATGACATAATACTAGACCTTGCTTCAGCGGTGGCGGTGGAACTTTTGCATCCTAACATACAAATCTGAAAGTAGCTGTTTTTTATTATTATTATTATTATTATTATTATTATTATTATTATTTTATTTTAACCAAATTTTGTTGCTTAAAATTTAACACACATATATAATAGCTTAAAAAACTTCAATCCATTTTTTTTATATGTATTTATGTTTATATACAAATACTTTTTAAATTTTAGACTCGTTTGATAACTATTTGGTTATTGATTTTAAGTTCTTGAAAAGGAAGGCATATAAATACCATTTTCAAATATATATTTTTTGCTTTGTTATTTACTTTACCATTATTTTAAAATTACATTCAAATCGATACAAGTTTAATTCTTAGTTCTTAAAATTATGACTAATGCATATCCAAACTTTTAATTTTAACTTTAATAAGTCTCTTAAAAATGTCTAATACATATATAAACTTTCAAATTTAGTATATAAAAATCTCATAAAATATTAAAAATGCTTAAAAACTAATAATTATTTTAGACAAACTTTTTTTTTTTGTTTCTAATTGAACCTCACAATTTCAATTTTGGTAGCTAATAGCTACATTATTTTCTTAGAAAATGTCTAGTACTACATATTAGATACACTAATCGAGATATCAATGGTGTATGTACTTTTTAAAGTTATAAAACTATATATGACACAAATTTTGACGTTAATGAACTAAAATGTTAACCTTATATAAAGTTGTGCCTCCTAACATAAGATTCAAGATCTGTCAATGTCCGTATGTCAATGAGTTATGATTATGTTGGAGATATTATATGATTTGAATATTATATGGATGCATCTAAAATAGTTCTTGTTAGATATTTGATTGGTTGGTCATTTATTTTTCTAAGGTATTGATTTCTACATTTGTTTCAAATAAAGTCTTAATATTTGGTTCAGACAACATAGTATTTTATTTTTTCCTTATCGGAAAAATTCTGACTGATTTATTCCATTCGATATTTTTGTTTATTGAGACACAACTTATCTTTTCTAAATGGGAATTTATTTCCTTTTTGGGTTTCGATTATTAAAGAAGAATTATGTTGATCAGTTAAGGTTGTCACTTTTGTTATTTGAGCAAGACAATATTTTTGTTCTATGGCCAAACTGTGCAACATTGTGTTTTTTCTCTTTGTTCATTATATTCCATTGTGCAAGGTTTTCATCCGTTGAGTGCATCCCGTTGAAGATAATTACGGTCTTAGGGGGAGTCTAAGCTATCATTGTCGAGAAGGAATTCTCATGGTCCTAAGGGGAGCCTAAGCCATAACTGTCGAGAAGGGATTCTCACGGTATTAGGGGGAGCCTAAGCCATTGCTATGGAAAAGAAGTTCTCCATTTTTATGGGGATTTTAAGTTTCATCAGTAAATGTAGTTTACTGACTTGAAGGAAAAATAACAACGTTGAGAGGAGTCTCACACATTATCAGAAGTCGAAGTGTTCAACACTAATATTATCAAACTTAGGGGGAGCCTAAGTGCATTTGAGAGGGAGTCTCACATTTAAGGGGAGCTTAGGTGATCTGTGAATTGAGCTCTGTCTGGGTCACTGTAGTAATCGTGTATTACAGATAAGTACTATGTTGTAAACTACTTAACTTATTAATATTAGTGGATTATCTTTCCTGAGCACACTGCCCCTTAGACGTAGCTAGATTTTACCGAATGGGTTACCAACTTCTGATGTGTCTTTATCTTTTTACTTGGTGTTTGTATCTTGTTGTTATAGTTGTTGTCTATGCTTTCTATTTAACATCCATAATTCGAGTGACAAATCAACCTAATACTTTTTTATTTGGTATCAGAGCAAATCACCTTTATCTTACATGTTTTAATCCTAAACGGAATCAAGGAAAGTGGTTCCACCACTTATCCTTCTGTTTTAGATGGGATAAACTATTCATACTGGAAAGCTCGAATAACTGCCTTTCTGAAATCAATTGATAGCAAAACATGAAAAGTTGTGGTTACTGGATGGACTCATCCAACCATAAAAACTGACGATCGGAAGGAAATTTTGAAACTTGAATTACAGTGATCAGATGCAGAATATGAGGCATCCTTAGAGAATTCTCGTGCCTTAAATATAATATTTAATGATGTGGATCGCAATATATTCAGACCGATCAATAATGTGTTTATGCAAAAGAGGCATGAGATATTCTATTCGTTGCTCATGAAAGAACTTTAAAAGTTAAAATGTTAAGGTTGCAGATGTTGACTTCAAAGTTTGAGAATATGAAATGCAAGATGATGAATCACTTGCTGAATTCAATATAGGGGACTGAACATTGCTAATGAATCATTTGCTTTAGGAAAGAACATTTAAGAAGAAAAATTTGTCCGAAAGGTGCTTAGATCTCTACCTAAGAAATTTGATATAAAAGTTACTGCGATTGAGGAGGTTCAAGACATAAAATCTCTAAAAGCAGATGAACTATTAGGCTCCTTACTAACCTTTGAGATGTCCCTGGATGGAAAGCCGAGGAAGAAGAATAAGAAAATTGTTTTCCAGTCCTGAGTTGATGATGAGAAGGTTAATGTTGACAGAAAGTTTAAGGATTCCCTTGCTGAATCTATTTCACTACTTTCAAAACAATTCAATCATGTCTTCAAATGATTTGGAAAGAAGCCTGATAATTTAATTTCTAAAAACAATAAGTCTGGTAGGTCTTTTCTACTCATGTAAGTCAGTTCCCAGAGTAAAAGGTAGAAAGTCGACAAGTTAGGTGCCTTAAACCTTAAAAAAAAAAGATCTTTCAAATGTACAAAGTGTGAAGGTTATGGTCATTTTCAAGCAGAATGTCCTAATTTCTTGAAGAAGTAGGGTAAAAGTTATGTTTTAATCCTATCGATGATGAGTCAAAAGACAACACAGATTCAGAAGAAGATGTCAAAGCTCTTGTCAGTAACATCTCATCTGACACCTCATCATGTGAGATTTGGATTATAATGTTGAAAGGATTGGATCCCTAATCCTATATGAAAGTGATTGATCATTTTGTCTTTGAATTGGTATTGGAAAAATAAAAAATGATTTTTACAGAAACATAAACTAGGCTAAGCATAGAGATTTTTCCATCTAGAAAAATTACACATTAAGAAAAAATACCTTTGTAGAACCAAAAGCTTTAAGAAATTCCTCCAATGACATGAATGAACATATTGTGAAATCCCAAGAAATCTTCCACTAATAAGAACATGACCAATTGGAGTCCTTGTTATTCTCAGGACACAATCAATTGAAGTGTGTGCTTCAAAAAAATTTTTGGAGAGGAAAATTTTCTTCTCTGGAATTTAGAGCAAGAATGTGAGAGTGTGAGAGAGAGAACCAATTACAGATGATGTTCTTTTCTGTCATATGTATTGTGTTTTACACAAAGGAGGAATAAGAGGGGGAGGAGGAAGGAGTTATGTTAACTCCCCCTCTCCCCCACGTTTTGCTGAAATAACTCACTTATATATATTAATATTATGGGGAGTTATTTCCTTATATATTAATATTAATATTAATATAAAAAACAATATTAAATAATGTTAATATAATTTTTATAATATGGTTAACTAATCATTAATATCCATCTTATATGCATTTAATCATTCTATAATGCAACCTCCTCTTTTAACCTATAGATTTAATATGAATCAAATTCAAATTAAATATTAATCTACAGTATAAAACCTATTTAAAATATTTGAATTTTATTCAGATATTTCTCTCACATATTATATAGCTTTGATTATAAATCATATTTATATTTAACTATATATTATAATGCATCAAGATACTTATACAATATATTAATCATATTAATATAGTTAATTACTTAAATTCCCATAAATAATTTGAACAATTCAAATTATTCCAAAATCAATTATTTCTTGTTTCTATCCTTAGTGAGCTAACAAAGGCATCTATTGGACCTACAGATTAGTAGCTCAAATTATTCGAGATTAACCAACTAAACTCTTTAGTTGGATTATAAACATTCATTAATTGTGAGTCACTCCACTAAAGACCGATAGTTGCACTATTCTCACTGTAGATATATTTATGTGTCCATTGGATTTAACCAATCAACAGTAAGTTGACCCTTCACAAATTGCTCGCAATTATAGTTGGGTCAAAATTACCATTTTACCCTTGTAGTTACATCTAACTCCTTAAATATCACTAGTTCCTCTAATGAACAAACAATTTATAGTCTAACTATAAACTAACCCCTATCGGCCAGTGAGTGGGTGAGGCCTCATTGTTGAAGACTCGGAATCAGCTATTAAGGGAACAATTTATCTACTTTCCCTTTCTACAGGAAGAAGTGAATTCAATCTTTAGTAGTTGTGTTCTCAGCTTCCTACTCGGACAAAACCCCAAAATGGTAGGCATATTAAGTCAGCGAAACTGACCACTCTCACCTATATAAATCAAAGGTTTGCACTCATTGACAAGAGTTCACAGCTTACTTAGGATTAAGGTCAAGTTACCTATGATCATCCTAGTGAAAAGTTAATTTCTTCAAGCAACGGTGTTATACTGAGAAACCAATCATTTCGTGGTCTGGTCTTATATAAACTCTTTATATAGGATATTCTCACTCACATGTCTCCATATGAACAATATGGATCATATTGTTTGTAACACTTACAATTCATGTAATAAGTACAAAGTGGGTTGTATCCGCAATCTCCCCAGGATAAGGCACCCAACCTTAACTATATAATGCAGACCTTTTAGGTTATTACTCGAACACGACTTACTCGTATGTCTACACATACTATTCAAGTTTCATAAAATGATCTTGGATTTTAGTTTATTGGATTAAGTTAATGCTATCTAAAAGTCAAATAAAATACATCTTATTTTATTAAATAAATAATTTGTATTTTTAAAATTATAAACTACAAGATGGACAGAATCAGGACACTAAATCTAATAATCTCCCACTTGTTTTAAAACGAGTGGGGAGTATAATACAAGATACAATATAAAGTACAATACAATAAACTAGGGCATCCTCTATACCACAAAATCTCCCACTTGCCTTGGATAAGATAATGCATACCCCTTAGACATAGACTTTCTAAGTGATCCTAAAAAACTCTAGTCGTGAAAGCCTTTGTAAAAGGATCAACAATGTTGTGCTCCGAAGTGATCTTTGTGACGATCACGTCTCTTTGTTGCACAATCTCCCTGATGAAATGATACTTGCGCTCAATGTGCTTTCTTCGTTTGTGGCTTTGAAGCTCTTTAGAGTTCGCCATAACACCACTATTATCACAATATATGGTGATGGGCATTGACATATTTGGAACAACTTCCAAATCTGTCAAAAACTTCCTAAGCTAGACAACTTCTTTAGCAGCTTTACAAAGAAGCTACATATTCTGTCTCCATGGTAGAGTCAGTAATACAATCTTCCTTGATGTTACGCTACACTATAGCCTCTCCATTAAGAGTGAACACTAATCCTGATGTAGATTTTCTTAATCTTTATCAATCTGAAAATCAGAGTAAGTGTATCCTGTAAGGATCAAATCCTTGGCACCATACATAAGCATATAGTTTCTCGTTCTCCTAAGCCACTTGGAATAGTTTTAACCGTCGTTCAATGATTAATTCTATACTGGATTGACATCTACTGACTATTTCCACTGCATAGCAAATATCTAGCCTAGTACACAATATGGCATACATTAGGCTACCTACTGTAAATGTACTAATCAACCCATCTCCTCAACTTCTTGAGGTGTCTTAGGACATTGTTCCTTAGGCAGAATAATTTCATGCTTGAAAGGTAATAAACCTTTCTCAGAATTCTGCATTGAATACCTGACATGATATCCTACTCATTGGGAATGATGTAGGTTTTCTGGCTGACATTAAAAAGTGGCTAGTTGCCCAATTCCAAATGAAAGTGGCTAGTATCCAGATCATTCGAGATTGTAAGAACAAGAGGTTGGCCTTGTATTAGGCATCGTACATTGATCAAAGTGGCTCAGGTATAAGATGTAGGATTCCAAGAGAGGTTTATTACCCTTCAAGCATGGAATTGTTTTGTCTAAGGATCAATTTCCTAAGATACCTCAAGAGGTTGAGGAGATGAGATGGGTTCCCTATACTTCAACTGTTGGAAGCTTAATGTATGCAATGTTATGTACTAGACCTGACATTTGTTATGTAGTAGGAATTGTTAGTCGTTATCAGTCTAATCTAGGATTAGATCACTGGACGGCGATCAAAATGATCCTCAAGTATCTTCAGAGAACGAGGGACTACATGCTCGTGTATGGAGATAAGGATTTAATCCTTACAGGATACATAGACTTTGACTTTCAGACTGATAGAGATTCTCGAAAATCGACATCAAGGTCAGTGTTCACTCTGAATGGTGGGGTTGTAGTTTGGTGAAGCATCAAGCAATGATGCATCGCGGACTCCACTATGGAAGTCGAATACGTAGCCACTTGTGAAGCTGCTAAGGAGGCTGTTTGGTTGAGAAAATTCCTTACAGATTTGGAAGTATTTTCAAATATGTCTTTGTCGATCACTCCCTATTGTGATAACAATGGGGATGTGGAAAATTCAAAGGAACCTTGGTGTTATCATAGAGGCAAACATATCGAATGGAAGTATCATTTGATCAGGGAGATTGTGCATTGATAACGGGTAGAAATGCACGTTATTATAGTGCTAAGTTATTAAACAATGCAGGTTTGTATTGATAAAATATACAAGATTGCGTCCAAAAAGCATTAAGTTCACAATATTGTGGTCGCATAAGTCCATCGCATTAAAACAGTTAGCTTATGTATTTTTGTGCAGAATATGCGTTGACGCAAGACGGAAAATGTAATCCAAAGAAATCAACGGTCGAGTACAGTAAAAGATTGTTGCGCTCGTAAATATCTGCTCAAGAAGGTTGCCGCATAGAGTCAGTGCAACTTGGTGGGCGCATCTGGGTGAAAATAATAATAAATCACGATGGGACAGAAAGATGATGACGGTCATTTTCGAATTAAGTTGACAAGCTGCTAACGAACTATTGTAGCAAGTACACTTAGCTTTTCGGTAACAAATATTCGACGCATCAGATAGGGAATTAATGCCATCCCATCAGTGCAATGATAAGAGAGAAGAAGCCTTTCACCCCGAAGCTCTATAAATACCGAAGGCAACCTTCAGTGAAGGAGTTCGAATAGTTAGATACTTTTCCCTTAGATAGAAGAAGCCTTATTCATAGATTTTCTTTTACTTAGAAGGCGGAGCGAGAGAAGGGAAGAGATACCGAAAGATCGCTCTGGTCAGCTCGAGAGAGAACCTAGAGGCGTGGAAAAGCAGAGAGAGGGGTGACTCTCGTGAGAGCGAGATTATCTTTTTAGCAGAGTAGAGAAGCATAGTGTAAAAGCCTTGGGAAGTAAGAGATTGCTACCAGGCTCTTTATTCTCATTTTGCATTGTTATTATGTATTTCAATTCTATATCTATAAAATGGAACTTGCTTATCTATATCTCTACCGAAGAAGTTCGACTAACTTTGTTTCCATTTTCTCTTTGTGATCAGGCACGAAAATGGGCGTACTCTCTCGAACCAGGGGAGGTTACTTCTTGGGAACAAGTAGTAGAGAAGTTTATGAAGAAATATTTCCCACCAATTGAGAATGCCAGAAGAAGGAAATTAATAACCAATTTTGAATAGGACATGGACGAATCGCTCAGCCATGTTTGGGCGAGGTTTAAGAGGCTGGTAAGGGACTGTCCACACAATGAATTACCAGACTGCTTGCAAATGGAGATCTTTTATCACGGATTAAACTCTGCTTCGCAGGTCGCTGCCAATGCGGCAGCCGCTAGAGGTCTGCTAGACAAAACGTATGATGAGGCCAAGAACATCCTTGCTTGCATCTCTAAAATCACGAGGACTGGAGAGAGAACGACCAAAGACTGAGAATAAAGGATAGTGACGCAAATAATGGTGCTATCGCATCACTTCAGAGTCAGATGACTGCAATGATGAACTTGATACAGGAATCGCAATCAACAGCCCAACACCGCATAGTGGGCAAGTGAATGCAATCAATCAGACTGCCACAAGGTGTGCTACTTGTGGTGAGGGACATGCAATGGAGGAATGCCCGCAAAACCCACAGTCTATTTATTTTGTGAAGAATAATCCATTCTCTAACACGTACAACCCTGGGTGGAGAAACCACCCCAACTTTGGGTGGAAAAACCAGCAACAAAATTTCCAATCAGTCGCGCAAAAAGAAGGGTCATCCGAATTTTCCCGCAAAGTAATGGTCAGACGAGTAATCACGCCAACAGTTCGCAGGTGATGCAATCTTCCACGTTGGAAAGTTTGTTGAAGCAATATATCGAGAAGAACGAAACCGTGCTTCAAAACCAAGCGAGTCTATCCGCAACCTAGAACATAGATGGGCCAGATTGCGAGCGAGCTCAAGAACAGCCTGCAAGGGGCCCTGCCGAGTTCAAAGGAACTCCCACGCAACCCAGGGGTACAGGTAAAGAGCATTGTCAAGTGGTGACATTGCGAAGTGGAAAGACTGTGGTAGGGGAGAAGAATGAGCCTAGCCGGACTGCTCCAATTGTGCTGAAATCAGAGATTGCAGTGACTCGAGAAGAAGAAGGAGAAAAAAAAGCGATAAAGCCAGAGATTGTGTCCACCTCAGAGTCAAAAGAATAGGGGACCGTGAGGGCACAGTTGCCACCTTTCCCACAGAGACTCAGAAAGAAGAAGAATGACGAGGTACAATACCAACGCTTCATGACTATGTTAAAACAATTACATATTAACATTCCGTTCATTGAAGAAATTAAGAAGATGCCCACATATGCGAAGTTTCTAAAGGATATGGTGACAAAGAAGTTCACCATGGTGGCGTTCACGCAGACTCAAAATCTATAATCCCACCGAAGATGCGCGATCCTGGGAGTTTTACTATACCTTGCTCCATTGGAGGATTGTACATCGGGCAAGTGCTGTGTGATCTTGGAGCCAACATCAACTTGATGCCTTTATCAATTTTTAAGCAGCTGAATGTGGGGCAACTTGCGCCCATGACAGTAACTCTTCAATTAGCTAATAGATCTTTGGTGCATCTAGAGTGGAAGGTGAAGACGTGCTGGTCACAATCGACACATTTATATTACTAGCTGACCTCATCATCTTAGACTACGAAGCCGACAAGGATGTGCCCATCATCCTGGGGCGACCATTTTTATCAACAGGTCGTGCCCAGATTGATGTGCACAAAGGAGAGATCACCTTGAGCGTGAATGAACAAAAGCTCAAGTTTGACATTATCCGTACCATGAAGTATCCTGACGAAGAAGAGCTTAATGAATCCGACGACGAATAGAGATTGAATTAAGAAGAGAAGCCTGAAGATGAAAATGTAGATGAGGATGCGATCGCATCCATTGTTGCATGCAATGCGATCATAGAAAAAACAAACAAGGAAGATAAGATGATCGCAACCTAAGAAGATGAGCCGACAGTGAATGAAAAAAGAAAAAAAATGCAACTGTCCTTAAAACAACCACCAATAATAGAGTTAAAGACCTTGCCTAACCACCTAAAGTATGTGTTTCTGGGGTAGAGAAAAGCTACCACTAATCATTTCCTCTGCACTTATTGAAGATCAAGAGAATGCGCTGCTGAGCATTCTGAGAAGATATGTGAGAGCAATTGGCTGGACGCTTGCAGGCATTCGAGAAATTAGCCCCGCATACTGTATGCATAAAATTTATCTCTAAGAAAACTACAAAGGATCGATTGAACATCAGCGCAGACTCAACCCTACGATGAAGAAGGTCGTAAAGAAAGAGATAATCAAGTGGTTAGATGCGGGCATCATCTATCCGATAGCAGACAGCATGTGGGTCAACCCTGTGCAATGTGTGCCAAAAAAAGGAGGAATGACGGTAGTCCCTAACGAAAATAACGAGCTGATAAAACAAAGGGCCGTCACTGGATGGCGGATTTGTATGGACTACCGCAAACTCAATGCGGTAACAAAGAAAGATCATTTCCCTTTATCTTTCATTGACCAAATGCTGGATCGTCTAGTTGGAAATGACTTCTACTGCTTTTTGGATAAGTAAGCTGGTTATAATCAGATCATGATTGCTCCCGAAGATCAAGAAAAGGCCACCTTCACCTGCCCATATGGAACATTTGCTTTTCATTACATACCGTTCGGGCACTGCAATGCACCGAGCACTTACCAAAGGTGCATGATGGCCATCTTTTCAAAATATCTCGAAGACTCTGTAGAAATATTCATGGACGAATTCTCTGTATATGGGCACACATACGAAGTCTGTCTTGCCAACTTAGAGAAGATATTGAAAAGATGTGAGGAGACGAACCTCGTGCTTAATTGGAAGAAATGTCATTTTATGGTGAAGGAGGGCATTGTGCTGGGAACAAAAGTACTCATCCACACTGACCACTCAACAATAGAATATTTGATGGCAAAGAAGGGTGCGAAGACGAGGTTGATTAGATCGGTTCTCCTCCTCCAGGAATTCGATATAGAAATAATTGATCGCAAGAGGACGGGGAACCAAGTTGCAGATCACTTATCCAAATTGGAAAATCCAAAGGTTGACCACAATTAGTTAGAGGTGAGTGCATTGTTCCCAGATGAGCAGGTATTTCATATTGAAGAATTGCCATGGTACGCAAATGTGGTAAATTATCTGGCTTGCGAGTAATTTCCCAAAGATTATACCGACCAACAAAAGAGGCGGCTCAGGCATGGATGCAGATCATATTTTTGGGATGAGCCAAATCTTTATAAGAGAGGGGCAGACCAGATTCTGCGACTGTGTGTACCGAATGCTGCTCAACAACGCATATTATCGCAATGTCATGATTCACCATACGGAGGGAACTTTGGAGGCTAGCGCACCACAGCTAAAGTCTTACAAAGTGGATACTATTGGCCAACACTATTTAAGGACGCAAATGACTACGCGATAAAGTGTGACCGATGCCAGTGCACGGGTAACATTTCATAGAAACATGCGATGCCCATGAACACCATTTTGGAACTTGAGTTGTTCGACGTTTGAGGTATTGATTTCATGGGACCATTTCCACCATCGAATGGTCAAAACTATATTTTTGTTAGTCGTCGACTACGTGTCCAAGTGGGTAGAAGCAGTGGCATGCATCGCAAGCGATGCGGCGGTAGTCTCTAAATTCCTGAAGAAAAATATTTTCACTCGTTTTGGCACTCCACGTGCCATAATAAGTGACGAAGGCTCCTACTTTGTCAATCACACTGTCAAAGAATTGTTGCGCAATATAATATTCCTCATAAAGTGGCTACCGCATACCACCGCAGACGAATGATCAGGCCGAAGTGTCCAATCGGAGATCAAGCTGATACTGGAGAAGTAGTAAAGCCTTCGCGAAAGGATTGGGCAACAAAGCTGAACGATGCATTGTGGGCATACCGGACTGCCTATAAGACACCTATAGGCATGTCCTCATATGCGTTGGTATTTTGTAAAGCATGTCATTTACCACTGGAACGGGAGCACAAAGCGCGGTGGACAGTGAAAAAGCTAAACTTTGACTTAAAGACAGCAAGAGAAGTGAGAAAACTTCAATTGGACGAGCTGGAGGAATGGAGAATTAACGCATACGAGAATGCAAAGATCTATAAGGAGTGCGCAAAGCACTGGCATGACAAACAAATATGTGGCAAGAACCTCAAAGTCGGGAAAAAGGTCTTACTATTTAATTCATGACTATGACTATTCCCTAGGAAATTAAAGTCACGTTGGTCCGGACCCTTCATAGTCACAAAGGTATTCCCGCATGGCGCAGTCGAGTTATCTAATGATGACGGAACCAACATATTCAAAGTTAATAGGCAACAAGTGAAAGTATATCACGGAGAAGATTGGCATCGCAAGGTCGCCTCCGTGTACTTGAGAAACTCTGAATGAGAAAGAAGTGGGCAGTCCTTGCGCTATTAGACGATTCAAATTCATTAGGGACGCAGGCTGCAAGTTTTATGAAGTATTCGTTGAAATCCTGAATTCAAATTCGCAATCTAATTTTTTTTGAAAAAAAAAGTGAAATTTTGTTAACTATTTTTTTGTTATCATTTGACCCTCTCAATGTTTTTCTTTGCAAACGATTGAGGTAAACGATTGTGGAGGCGCTACACGAAGAAAACAACGCAACTACTTTATTTTGTCACTGCAATCCAAAAAAAGTAGATCGCAGCAAAGTAGGATACGTCAACAAATAATGCGGGCGACAGCAAAAATTTGGGGGTTATATCTGTCCTTGACTTTATTCCAAATTCTGCACTATGGCATCGCATTTTAATTTTGAAAATTTTATCACCGCATCCTCTTTGGCTACCGCAATCATTTAACATTGATCAATTTAGTAAGTCAATGCATGATTTTTCTTTGCCAATTATGATTTCAATGATGAAATACATGCTTCTATTTTTTCATATACACTAGAGTCAACTTAATTTTAGGACAGTCACCTCATGAAATATTTCTAGAAGTTGGTGGTTTACTAGCTTTCTTTCAAACTGACCCTTTACCAAATTTCCTAAGAACATCGCATGAATTCTTTCCATCTTTTGGCAATGAGAACATTGCTAAATTTTAAATTTGGGGGTACGATATTTATTTTCGACCTTGTTATTTTTAGCCTTACAAAAAAAAATCATAACGTTGCGATCGGATCCTACTCGTAATTAGATGTCCGCATGACACACGTGAGGGCAAGCCAAAACGAAGGTAGGAATCGTGATCAACGCAGAGATAAAATGACTACAACTCCACTGCCAAATGGGCATGAGTTTAGTCTGAGAAAGAGCACCTTGCTCGTAGTTGGATGTCCACATGACACACTTGGGGCAAGCCAAAATGAAGGCGAGGCACTTGGATCAGCGCAAGGTCAGAGAAAATAAATAAATCATAATGTCTAAAATACGCAAGGATAAAAATCATTTAATACCCCAGTGAAAAAGTTTTTCTTTTTTTTGAAAAAAAAAATCATGCGATGTCCTAGAATCTAGTAAAGTATTTTTGAAGGTTAAAATTGTGATCCCTAAATTTTAGAAATATTTTAAAAAGAGACCTGAATAAGAATTAAGAAAATTTTGGTGTATAGGATTTGAATGAGGCATCCTTGAGAAATCTAGGAAAAGAGATTGTGGTCGACTTTCCAAAGAAAATATTTAGCTTATATTTGAGGACAAACATTGTTTAAATTTAGGGTGTGATAACGGGCAGAAATGCATATTATTACAGTACTAAGTAATTAAACAATGTAGGTTTGCGTTGATAAAATATACAAGATTGCGTCTAAAAAACATTAAGTTCACAATATTGCGGTCGCATGCATCCATCGCATTACAATAGTTAACTTATGTATTTTTATGCAGAATATGCGTTGACACAAGGCGAAAAATGCGATCCAAAGAAATCAACGGTCGAGCGCAACAAAAGATTGCGTTACCGCAAGGCTATACTGTGATTTGCCTTCTCAAATATTTGCTCAAGAAGGTTGCCGCATAGAGTCAGTGCAACTTGGTGGGTGCATCTGGGTGAAAAGCATAATAAATCACGATGGGACAGAAAGCTGATGACGGTCGATTCCGAATTAAGTTGACAAGCCGCTACTGAACTACTGTAGCATGTACACTCAGCTTTTCGGTGAGAAATATTTAGCGCATCAGACGGAGAATTAGTACAAACCCATCAGTGCAATCATAAGAGAAAAGAAGTCTTTCACCCTGAAGCTCTATAAATACCGAAGGCAACCTTTAGTGAAGGTGTTCGGACAGTTAGATAATTTTTCCCTTAGATAGAAGTAGCCTTGTTCATAGATTTTCTTTTACTTAGAAGGCGGAGCGAGAGAAGGGAAGGGACGCCAGAAGATCGCTCTGGTCAACTCAAAAGAGAACCTAGAGGCGTGGAAAAGCAGAGAGAGGGTCGACTCTCGCGAGAGCGAGATTATCTTTTGAGTAGAGTAGAGAAGAACAGTGTAAAAGCCTTGGGAAGCAAGAGATTGCTACCAGACTCTTTATTCTCATTTTGCATTGTTATTCTGTATTTCAATTCTATATCTATAAAACGGAACTTGCTTATCTACATCTGTTCACTATCTTAAAAGCACACATGAGTAACTAAATCCATCGAATGGGTTGAGAAGAACTAAGCTAATATGACCTAGGATCTTCATTGCATGCTTTGTCTTGTCGTATGTTGCGCCCAACACTTCTTTAAAGCTACTCAAGAGAGAGGCTAAAGAAAGAACCTAAGACTTGATAGAGCTAGATTAGAATCTAGATTCGAGAGAGTGAGATTAGATCTGCATAAGCGAGGGATAGGGACTTAGAGATAAGCTCTGTTTGCCAACATGCATCACATGCACACTAGAGATAGGTTATGGTATTATGTGGTCGCCTTGTATGTGTGTATGTCATTTTTCATCGCATAAACAAGAATAGAGGCTTATGTGTAGGTCCTATAGACGTTATCGCATATATCGCATGCGTTCTAGAACTAGAAGCCGTAGCATTTGCGTTGAAAGATGATTTACTATTGTGTGTGTGTTGCATGATCGCATAAAATGAACACAATCCTAGAAAGTATTAGTTGAACCCCTTCTCAACCCGTTCCCCTACATATTCATTGCATCTTTCGTAATATCAACTCTTTTTGTAACTCTGCCGCATACTTTTTATACTGCAAACAACAATCCAAAAACAAATCTTTGAATTATTGGTTACCGCAAAGTCTTCTTAAAAATTATTACCGCATACTGTTTTCCTTAGTCCCTGAGTTCAACCCTAGACTTACCAGGAAACTCAGTAGGATTTATACTTGGATTCTCTTGAGAAATCTTGTTGCAAAACGCATTTCCATCACTGCAATTCGTTTCATACTTTCCCCGCATAAAATAACGTTTCATGTATCGCGGTGATTTGATAGTCACAAAGATTGCGTCAGAGCACAACGTTGCTGATCCGTTTACAAAGGCTCTCACGGCTAAAGTGTTCGAGGGTCATCTGGAGAGTTTGGGTCTATAGGACATGCAGCATCTTGTCTAGGGCAAGTGGGAGATGATACTGGGGTATAGAGTATGCCTTAGTTTATTGTATATTGTACTTGTTTTTTCATGTATTGTACATTAGTCTCCTGAGGCATTAGGACAAGTGGAAAACTGTTGGAATTGGTGTCCTAATTCTCCCAGATCTCGTAGTTTGTAAAATTTATACACATTATTATGAATAAAATAAGAGTTATTTTATTTGCATTTACTCATATCCACGTCCACTTTGTAGAGGTTTACAAGTGTTGTGAACTATTACAGATGGTCCGATCATGACCATTCATGTGGAGACATGCGAGCGGGGGTGTCCTATACAAATAATTTGTATAAGACCGGACCACGAGATGATTCGTCTCTTTATATAACGCCGTTGATACTTGAGACTTACATCTCACTATAACGACCATAGGTGACATGATCTTAATCCTGGGTGTTTTGGGAACTCATGTCTTTGAGGGTGGTCCTTTGATTAATATGGGTGAGAATGGCCAAATTGCCAACTCAACATGCCTACTTCTTGGGGATTTATCTGATTGGGGAACTGGAAACTCAATTACACAAGATGGAATTCACTCTTTTTCCGAAACAGGGGTAAGTAGATAGATTGCTCCCTTAAGGATTGATTCTGGGTCTTGGACATAATTGCCACATCCTCTCTTTGGAAGAGATGACTTAGTCATAGTAGAACTATGACTTATGTTCATTAGAGGAATCAGTGGTACTTAAGAAGTTAGACGTAACTACAGCGACAAAACGATAAATTGGCCCAACTGTACTTACGAGCGATCCATGAAGGGTTATCGCACTGTTGATTGGTTGGTATGGACACATAAATATATTTGTTGTGAGAGAGTGCAGCTGTCGGTCTTTAGTGGAGTGCTCGGCACTTAACGGATGGTGGATCCCGTTTAGTCAATTATTCACAGACTATTGGAGCTTCAAGCTACAAGTCCATAAGATCCCCTTGGTAGCTTAATGGATTCAAGTTGAAAATCAGTTCTTGGTGTTAGTTTGAAGTGTTCAAATTGACAGGAGAAAATTCAATTATATATGATATAATTGGTGTGATATATGAGATACATCAAGTGGAGGAATTAATGTAAATATGATTTACATTAAGTACCATAAAATAGAAAAAGAACTATGGTTTGTATGTTTCATGAGATGAAATATTAAAACTATAGGTTATAAATATAATATGGTAAGTTGGTTATCATATTTATTTATTATATATTAATTATATGATAATTAAATATTTTTCTCTAATAATCGATTGAGTGGGAGGTTATTGGTGGTTTTATGGTAACCATGAGATAAAAGGGAAAATGTTTTCCTAAAATTAGGGAGTTGCCTCATTCGAAAATTAACTCATGGTCAAGCTATCAAGTGAAAGTGTTTCACTAAGCGGTAGCTTATAGAGACTAAATGATCGTGGAGCATTGACTATACGATAGTTCATTAGTTGATCATAGCTAAACAATCGAGTGGCTAAGTCTATACAATAGGCTGCCATTTACTACACGATCGGGCACATCATCTATACGATAGACGCTTCCTATCTCCCACTTGCTCGATCGTCTACACGATCGTTGTCCTCCAATCTCTTCCTCAAGCCAAAATCAAAGCCCACAACTCCTGGATTCTCACACTGGGAATACCAAGGTAACCATTGTAGTGGTGTCCTCACTCACTTTGTGAATCGAGTGTGACTCGATTGGTTCGTGGAGGCTGCGTTCGTTGTGTTCGTGCTGGTTATCGTGTTGTTTCGATTGTTGTGTTCGAGAATTGCTGTTCTTGGATGCATTGGAGAATGGTTCTTCAAAGGTATGCATATTCTATCCCTTGATACTCTTGTTAGCATGTTGTAATTTCGAGTTCTACATGACCTGTTAGTTTCCGTTTTAAGACAGTGACTGTTTATGTTCAACTCGAATGGAATTTGAAACGATCCTTCCGTTGCTCATGGAAATCCTCGTGTTTGATTTCCTTCAGGCTAGTGTTTTTTTCTTACGATTCTTAATGATTTGGATCCCTAGAACAAACTATGTTTCACCTAAATATTTCGTTTTGAACTAAACAACTAGCCATTTCTTAATATCATTACCGATGAGTAGGATATCACGCACATATAAAACCAAGAAAGCTACTGAATTGTTGATGATGTTCTTGTAAACATAAGGTTCATCAACATTTTGTTCAAAGCCATAAGATTGTCTTATATTCCAAGTTTGACATGCTTGTGTCAACCCATAAATTGATTGGTTAAACTTGCAAACTTTTTGCTCTTGACTTTATTCGATTGATCCTTCTAGTTGATTCATGTAAATGGTTTCATCAAGATTGTTGTTAAAAACATGCAGTCTTGACGTCCATCTGCCATATTTTATAGTCATAATATATGGCGATGGATAAGAAAACCAGGATAGATTTATGCATGACAACATGTGAGAATGTTTCCTCATAGTCCACATCTTAACTTGGGAATAACCCTTTGCCACTACTCTGGCCTTAAAGGTTTGCACCTTACCAGCTACACCTCTCTTTCTCTTGTAGATCCATCTGCATCCTATGGATATTACCCCTTTAGGTTGATTTACAAGTGACTAGACGAAATCAAAGTACATAGACTCCATTTTCTGATTCATGGCTTTAATCCATTCATCTTTATCTATATCAACCATTGCCTGCTTGTAGGTCAATGGATACTCAACGTCATCATCTAGTATGACGACTTGATTTTCTATTAAACTCAACTAACTAGCAGGTTGAGTTATAACTCTCCCACTATGTCGAGGCTCCCTCAACTCTTGAGGAGGATGTGTGTGATTAGATGAAGCATGTAAACCCTAGAACTTGTTCTTTTAAGTACTTATGCTTGAGTTTTATTTGATGTTTAACGTTTATGGTTGTTAACTTAATTTCATAACATGTTATGAATGTTGTTAGTATGTAAAAGTATAAAAGAGAAAAAAATATCCTAAGTGTTGGGAGAGAGGGCTTTCGAGTGGTTTGAGAGACATCCAACACTTAGTGAAAATTTTGGAAAAGTGTATGTAAAGGGAAGCTAGGCACGGAGTAGGCTCTGGCAAGGACATTTCCTAAGTGTTGGGGTATCGGGAGAGAAAGAGTAAGCTCGAAAGTGAAGGAATTTTCTAAGTATTGGAACTAGAAGCTCTCGGATGGAATGGAGAAGTCCCAACATTTAAAAGAATATTGGAAGGCTTGTGGAGTTAGAGCCTGTAATGACCCGACCCCCTAAGACTTAAGTTAGGCCGTTACTAAATACATGCATGCATGGAATTTAAAACGACACTCTTTTATGGTGAAATAAATGCTAAATAAATAAGGTAAGTGCAAAAGGCTTTCATTAAATTCAAATGTTAAAAACAACAATAGGGTACCCATAAATCATAAATAATAATAAATAAGTCTGAAAACGATTTTTAATAGTAAGTTTCAAACATCAAAACTGAAAGTTAAGAAAAACATGAAAAGAAATCTAAATCTCATGAGCAGAAGCATAAAACTAGTCCCAGTGGCTCAATCACGAATTCCGCTTGTCCATCGCTAGTGCATCTCTACCCTTACCTGAAACAACAACATGAGAAAGAATGAGTATAAAATACTCAGTAAGTAACCCCACTAATGAGATTAGGTTAGGCATCTATTTCCTCTAGATGTCCATCTTTGGTGAAACATATAAACTGTCCTAGTTCTTATGGGACACATACATACATGAAAAACTGAGTTCTATCCTACTGTAGCTAAATATGCCCACTACCTCTGGTGAATCTCGAAGGAAACACAATCTGGTGAATCCTGAAGGAAACACAAACTGGTGAATCTCAAAGGAAACACAAACTGGTGAATCCCAAAGGAAACACAAACTGGTGAATCCTGAAGAAAACACAATATCTGGTGAATCCCGAAGGAAACACAAACTGGTGAATCCCAAAGAAAACACAAACTGGTGAATCTCGAAGGAAACACAATATCTGGTGAATCTCGAAGGAAACACAAACTGGTGAATCCCGAAGGAAACACAAACTGATGAAGGCCGAAGGAATCACAATATCTGGTGAATCCCGAAGGAAACACAATATCTAGTGAATCCCGAAGGAAACAAAAACTGATGAAGGCCAAAGGAATCACAATATCTGGTGAATCCCGAAGGAAACACAGACTGGTGAATCCCGAAGGAAACAAAATATCTAGTGAATCCCGAAGGAAACACAAACTGGTAAATCCTGAAGGAAACACAAACTGGTGGGCATTCTAACTAATCAATAAAATCACTATCACAATCTCGACATCACAATCTCAACATGGTTCTATAACATATATATACATCTCATCATCATGATTCTACAATATACATATAAATTTCTTCATCATAGCTTTACAATATATGTATGCATCTCATCCTCCTCAGATTCAACAGGATCTCCAATAAAAATAATATACTCAAATCATACTAGTATTCAAACATCTCTATGTGAAACTAGCCTTTTAAACTCTCATATCAACAAGGCATACATAAAAATCAAACTATCAATATATCCTCAGTAAATCATATTTGTCAATTCCTGACTCCAGTCATTTCAAACCTCAGTCAATGAAGGCAAACATAAATATCATGCTAACTAATAATCCTCAATAAATCATAATTATCATTTTCGAGAACTAGGGCAGTTTCAGTAGTAAGATTACTGACCTCAACTTGGTAAAAAAAAACGCAAAACAAAATCTCCTTAGAACTTCTTTAGCACACTTGACTCAACCTAAAGTTGTGGCTTGGTCCAAGACAAATTTTAATACTCGATTTAATTAGCCAATCTAATCATGAATTAAATCCAAAATCATTAACTTAATTTTCCCATTATTACACTCAATCCAAAAGAATAACCATACAACAACTTACAAAACTTACCGATCTTCACCAATTTTCTGCGAAACCAAATGGTATATAGCTTGATGGTCAATGCCTGAAAACTTCAAAATCTTGAATCTAAGTTTCAAACCAAATAGAGGTTACTAATTTAACCCAAAATTGAAGGGGTGAACTTCACCTCCTAAATTACAAGGAAAAATAAGTCTTACTTAAGGTTTTCCTCAAAATTCCGGCAAAGATCGGGGCAATGGCAGCCGACGGTGCATCGACTTGTGGCTGCCATAGATAGGCAGCATGTGTTGCTGTCGGACGGTATAAATTGTTTAGGCTAGCAGTTGGTAGCGAGGGTCTTGCAAGATGAGGGTTTACGAGAGTGGGAAAGAAGGGGAATTTCTAGTTTATATATTTTATTCAGCAGCAATTACGAGTAAATTAAAGCTTCAAAAAACAATCCAACAATTCAAAATGAAACTCTATATGTCTCGAATAGACTGACCAAATTTGAGCACGATCCAACGGTTCAAACTCTGGCAATCGATAATTTTGTGGAAGCTGCCGCTGAAAAATCGAATTGCTTTCTCCCCAATTTTTGACCTCTTTTAACTCTCATTTAATTTCGAAAAAATCTCAATTCTTTTATTTTTTCCAAATTTTGAAAAGATAAATAAAATATTTTATCACAATATCTCCAAAATCTCCAAAGATTCTATTAAATTTAGAAATCAATTAACTTTTCAAATTATCTTAATTTAGGTTTCAAAAACCAAAATTAAAGGGCATAAGATCCATCAATTTGATACAAATTAAATCATTCCAAATATTTAAATCAATTCAAAACCACATGAAATTAATTATATTTTTTAATTTTTTTAATTTTTTTTAAGTTGGCCCTAAAATCCAAAATCAAAGGGAAGCAAAATTCAATATTTTCAAGAAAATCAGTTCGAATATCTAATCAATTAAATTCAATTTAACCAATAAAAGTTTTTCAATTATTTCAATTTAACCCCAATTTTCCAAATGAAAGGGAAATTTTTAAACTCAATAATTTTAGATAATTAACTTAAATTTTCCTGAAATTCGGGATGTTACAGAGCCATACCAAGCATTGAAGCCATGCCAAGCATTGAAGGGTCTAAGGTATGAGAATTGGCTAAGTGTAGAAGGGTACCTATGCATTGAAGGCTAAAGTTTAGAGGTTGGAGTTGTTGAGTGTTGGTGTTGGCAGTAGCTAGCAAGAGGTAGACATTGGCCTCATTAAAGGTTAGATTGGTTAAGAGACGTGACATAGGAGCGATCAAATGCCCAAGGCAAATGTTGATGGAGCACCAATGCAAGGAATTGGGCGTGGAGCCGCGAGATGCGCACTGGACGCAAGGAATAGAGGTTAGTGGCTAGACGTAAAACTACTTCTAGGCGTATGCATAGGTGGGCAGCTTAGTATGAGAGGTGTGTTGGTCCATAGAGGTTTGTTGGGATATTAGCTAGTTGGACAAGGTGCTAAGGAAAGAGCACCTAGGGAGGGTGATGAGGGCAGTGGTTGTGCATGCGTTGGTCGAGAGGGGGTTGACGTGAATGCAAGCCTTATGCGTTAAGGTGAAAAAAAAGAGTTTAGCATAATCACTCGGTTAGTAGACTAAGTGGCATCATTGGAAGCCTTAAAAATGAGTTAGTGGCCTAGGTGTCATAGCCTCTAGGTCATGCAAGCTTTAGTATAAATATGAGTTAAGGAAGAATGGAACTAATTTTGCCCAATTTCCCCATGCCAAGGTTGTATATTTCCAAGCAAAGTGTAATTCAATTAGTGATGAAGAGAATTTGAGGCTTCTAAGAGAAAATTCCCACGAATTTATGTTGAAAACCTAAAGAATATGAAGCATGTTAAGATGGAGGATTTTGAGCTCGTCAAGTGGAATAGAAGTTAAAACATTTAAGGTAAGAAAGCTAGGATGCTTAGAAAAAAGTTCTTAAAGGAAAATTTGAAAGATAATGTCTAGATTTCAAGTTATAAAACTTGGAAGTTGAATCTAGAAAATGTTGTGGGTGAATAAGCAGGTAGCTGCAACTGAGGAGAAAGTAAGCAGCTTGACGAGGTTGGATAACGCGTGAGTGTGCAAGGTCATTAGCGAGGGGGTGTTAAAATGAGGCGTTTGAGGTTGAGCAGTATACGTGCGCAAGGTGAGGTGTTGAGGCCGTGTGGTGGGAAGGTGCCATCGCTAAGTACGTGTGAGGTCAAAACGTCCATCTAGTGCCCCATGCCTAGAGGGTATGTGTGTACCCTTACGCCTACCCAAGTTGTCCATGTGCATGTAGTTGTGACCAACCGGCTGAGTAGAATGCTGAGCGGCTAAGTGTTGGGTGATATGTTGGTAAAAGCCAACCGTTGGTAAGCTTGTAAGGAAGATTCTATGTAAAATGTTTAATCTTAATACTAGAGTTAAGCCCAAAAGGGAGCCAATGTTGTTAACGGATGGTATTTACTTATGTCAGGAAGTAGGAGAAGCCTATAACCCTTGGAAATAGCACAAGATTGTGAGTGACTAAGTTTTAATAAGGATTTTCCTTAACATAATTTTCATGACTTAAGTTTTATGTTTTCTATGATGGTTTTAACACAAGATTGCTTAAAGTATAATATATTTACATGTTTTATAACATGTTTTTTAATAAAGGATTCTCCAACGCAAGCCTTGACATAAGAAAACCTATTTTGTTGGATGCATAGTCTTTCCTTTTTTTAAAATAAAGGCTTTATATAAAACAAAACATGCAATCTCAGTAAACTTTGTGCCAACATTTCTAAGTATGTTTATCTGATTCAAAGCATGTTTTTTTTAGTCCCAAAGTATGACAAATCTTGAGAAGAATTTATGACGCATGCTTAAGTTGTTATGATTGATACCATGCGTTGATAAAGCATTCCTTAAAGTTGAATTATTTCTCATGATTATACCATTTCTATGTTATGTTTTCAATGGAATACTTAGCTTAAAAGCATGTTTTAAATGTTTTATCAAATAAACTCAATACTCAAGGAGATGATGTTATCCAGGGTATACATATAAATGTTAATACTAGCCTTTGCGACATATCTACATGCACATATGATTAATATCATTAAAGCTATATGTATCGAGATTACTCTACATTAGCTAAGGAAATCGACATTGAATGATCGAGCAAAAAGGGCTCTCCTTCAACTAAGGCAAAGAAGTATGATTGTTTTTCAAGCAAACCAACGATGATTGAGATTTTCAGTGTTTTATATATACTCACAGAAATGTTATGTTCTTTCCTAAAAATAGTATTGTTTCTTAACCCTAAGTCATAAAAACACATGTTTACTTACTAGACTATATTTTCTAAACATATTCATTGTATAAGTATGTTTTAAGAAGAATGTCACTCACTGGGCCTTTTAGCTCACCCTTTTCAAATGTTTTCACTCCCCAGGTACCAATCAATTCTTTAGAACCTAGTTGATTTGCAAGTCTGTCACAAGCTCAAAGATCTCAGAGAACTAGAAGTTTAGATGGTCCATCATGTTTGTTTAAGTTTTAAGACTTTTTTGTACATAGCAGTGGGAAGGGTAGAACCCTAGGTAGTACTGTTGAAGTATAACTATGTGAAGTTGTTTTGGTACTGTATATAAGTGGTGAATGTTTCTGCTTGATAACGAAGTTTGTATGCCGATGAGTCTAGATAAGAATATATGGAACATAATTCACCTATATATATTAACTGCTTATTAGGTCCAATAGACACAATGGAAACAGGTTTCAAGAATAGGTTAGGCAGTGGGTATCATAAGAGAGTTACCATCTACTATAATTACACCTCTTTCCAGATTAAGAAGGTAGTCTGGGAGGGGGTGTGACAAAGCAACATCAACAACTCTTGTTGAAGTTCTTGGTTCTACAATAACTCTTGGTGAAGATTCAGTAGATTCTTTGGAAAACTCATTTAATATGATTTTACTTCTTGGTTTATGCTTGATAGCGCTAAAAAAACAGCTATATTCCTAGCTTAATTTAGGCTTGTTAATAAATTTTATGTGTTAATTATCATGTTTTGTAGGTATCGAGCAACCAAGAGGTAGAATTAAACATATGATGAGAAACGGAGTTAATTTGAGGTAATTTGGAGGCGATTTGAACATCCAGGCTTCAAATGAGTAGAAATGACGAAACTACCCTTGTGGAGAGCGTCGCAACGCTCATTATATGCCTAAGCCCAATGCTCGCATAACGCTAAATGGCAGTAGCTGCATATGCAAGGTAGCGTTGCAACATTGTCCCTAGCATTGCAACGCTATGATTTTTTACGCGATTCCCAGCCGTTCGCACGCACTTTTCTTCAACCCATACATAGGGTAGCATTGCAACACTATTTTTAAGGGGAGGCTGAAATTGATGGAAGTCGAGGAGAGGCCCAATTTTCTTCTTTCCCCTTAGTATTTTCAGTATCAATAGCTTAGTTTTATGTTTTATTTCAGATTGTAATCGATGGATTGGATGATCATTCTTGATTTATCTATGGATTAAGAGATAAACCTGTCTAATTTCTTTGAGTAAGAGGTTCAATGTAATTTTCTTGAGATTTCTTTGATTGAATTTTACGTTATTCAATTTCCTGCTTTCCTTGAATCCTGCTGGCGATAGCAGTAAGAGTGTCGTTTGAGTCATTAGTAGAAGTAAGCCTGTCGATCAACATATCAATGTAGGTCACACGCATAGTCATTCAATCACTGTCTACTGAGGTTTTAAATGATCAATACGAATAAATAGCCATAATCACATAGGTAATCATCATTCTAACACTTTTTTAATAATTTTTTTCAAAACTTTATTTGATTTTCCTATCTTACATTTGAAGCTGTTGTTTCTCATTTAACAGTTCGACAAGAACGCGAAGGAAGAGAGGTCTAAACAAACATTTCTGGACTATGGCTGAAGATGCAATACTAGTCCAAGTGTTCGGAATCTAAATAGATGTTGTTAATTCTACCTAAACCAAAACAAACAAAATTTATAAAGCAAACATAACAACCAAAACTAACATGTAGTTAAAGTGGAAGTAAGAGGTCGATCCACAGGGAAAGCTTGTTTAATCTTTTCTTAAACTAAGTTCAACTATGAAAGCAATAAAAACGGGGTTTGATAAAGCAAGAAACATAGTAAAAATAAAAAGACAAGGGATAAATGTAAACAAGGTGGATGGAGAGAATGTTCATAGTAAGTGGGAGCAGGAAGTGCGACAACATATCCCACGGTCTCCCTCGTTGGATTGAATAAAGTTTATCCGCATCGCCTCGAGGCACCCTGGGAGTGTCCCCCTATAGGATGGCAGTTTTGCGCATTTCTCTATTTGATCTCCTATAAGAGGATAAGGTTACTTAGTCTTTTGTTTTAATCTTCTTCTTCCCTATAATGGGCTCATTAGGACGGGACTCGGCACCGAAAAAGAGGGGTCACACTTACGCCGAATTGTTAAGAGTTAACAGTTTGGACCAAATAAATGATGGTTGTTAGGTTCAATTCCAAGAGTTGGTTATGCCTGATGGTTGAGAATGTCTCATCCCAGTGAAGGGGTATCTGATCACACCACCGATGACGTTTGTCCTGTCTCGCTGGGGCATCATTGCAAACGAGAAGTCTTAAACACTTAAGGTACTTGGAAACTGTTTTGCTAAAACTAATTGGTTAAAATGTAGTTTAGCAAAGTCTTATAAAAGTTTGTTCATTTTTCAGCAACATTTTAAAAATGGCTACAGCCACAATCGCTTTGCTTAGCGACAAACTTACTGGCGATAACTATTCAAGTTGGAAACATATGATCACGATGATACTCATCTTCAAGGATCTAATGTTTACCCTTACGGAGGTATGTTCTTCTATTCCAGCTTCCAACGCCACTCGAAATGTTCGAGAGGCGTACGAGCAATGGACATGGGCAAACGAGAAGGTTCGAGCCTATATCTTGGTCAGTTTTAGTGATGTGTTGCCAAGAAGCATGAGCCCATGGTCTCAGCGCGTGAGATCATGGAGTCCTATAGGGGATGTTTGGACAGTCGTCTGGACTACTCAAGCACGAGGCTCTGAAATACATCTTCAACTCCAAAATGGAGGAAGGCACCTATATTCGTGAACATGTGCTTAACATAATCCTACATTCATTGTTGGAGAGCTTCCTCCACTTTGTTAGCAATGCGATTCTTAACAAAGTGGAATACACCCTTACAACTCTCCTCAATAAGTTGCAGACATACCAATCTTTACTGAAAAGTAAGGAGAGGACAAGGGGTAAGGCAAATGTTGCTTCATTTTCTAGGACGTTCTATCGCGATTCGACCTCAGGGACGAAGTCTGCACCTTCTACTTTTAACTCTGCAAAGGGGAAGAAGAAGAAGAGTGGTAAGGGGAAAGGGAAAGCACTTGCTAACCCGCCACTTGTCGCCACAAGGAGACGTCTGCTGCCGGTTGAAAAAGGAAAATGTTTCCACTACAACAAGGATGGACACTGGAAGAGGAATTGTCCTCGCTGGCTAAAGGAAAAGAAGGTCGCCAAGGCAGACAAAGGTAAATATGATTTACTTGTGCTAGAAACATATATAGTGGAGAATGATGATTCGGCCTGGATAATTGATTTGGGCGCCACTAATCATGTTTGTTCTTCTTTTCATGGGATTAGATCCTCACAAAAGCTGAAGATTGGTGAGATGACAATGCGAGTAGGCACCGGGCACATCGTCTCAGCTGTGGCAGTGGGAGGCATCCAATTAACTTTATAGAATAGGTTTCTAGTTTTAAAAGATGTTTATGTTGTTTCTGAACTAAAAAAGAACCTTATTTCTGTAAAGTGTCTGTTACGATGTAAATATATGCTTTCTTTTAATATGGATAAAGTATTTATTCATAAATATGGTGTTGAAATTTGTACAACTAATCTGGAAAGTAACTTGTATGTGCTAAGACCATTAGCCTTAAGCTCCCTCCATAACACAGAGTTGTTTAAATCTGCCATAACTCAATCTAAACGTCAACGAAATTCTCCAAAAGAAAATGCCCAACTTTGGCACCTTCAATACATATCAATCTCAATAGGGTTGAGAGATTGGTGAAGAATGGTTTTCTAAGTGAGTTAGAAGAAAATTCTTTACCGGTGTGTGAATCTTGCCTTGAGGATAAGATGGCTAAAAGACCTTTTACTGGAAAAGGTTATCGAGCCAAAGAGCCTTTTGAGTTAGTACATTCTGACCTCTGTGGTCCTATGAATGTGCGATCCCGAGGTGACTATGAGTATTTTATCAGTTTTACTGATGATTACTCTAGGTATGGGTATGTTTATCTGATGCAACGGAAGTCTGAATCCTTTGAAAAGTTCAAAGAGTTGAAGGCTGAAGTTGAAAATGCCTTGGATAGACGGATTAAAACACTTCGATCAGATCGAGGTGGATAGTTTTTGGATTCTGAGTTCCAGGACTATTTATTAGAACATGGAATCGTTTACCAACTCTCGACACCGGGTACACCTCAGCAAAATGGTGTAGCAGAGAGGAGAAACAGAACCTTGTTGGACATGGTTCGTTCGATGATGAGTTACGCTTCCTTACCGGACACGTTTTGGGTGTCGCAGTGGAGACTGCGGTTTACATACTCAACTGTGTTCCTTCCAAGAGTCTTGCAAGAACACCTCTGGAGTTGTGGAACAGGCGTAAAGCTAGTTTGCGGCACTTCCGCATTTGGGGTTGCCCAGCACATGTGCTTGAGGCAGATCCCAAGAAGTTGGAACCACGGTCGAGGTTATACCTTTTTGTAGGCTACCTAAAGGTACACGAGGGGATTATTTTTATAATCCGTCGGAAAATAGGGTGTTTGTTTCCACGAATGCTACTTTCCTAGATGAGGATCATATCATGGAGCACAGTCTACGTAATAAAGTCGTGTTACATCATCTTTCCAACAAAACTACTGAAACTTCAACAAGAGTTGTTGAAGGGCCTGCTTCATCAGCAAGAGTTGTTGATGATAGTTCATTTAATAGGTCAGTTCTACCTCAAGAGTTGAGGGAACCTCGATGAAGTAAGAGGGTTGCAAACCCGGTCATTCATTATTTGGGTTTCCCGAAAATCCTAGCTATAGTAGAAAATGGCGACGTTGAGGATCCATTATCTTATCAGAAGGCAGTGGATGGTGTTGACTGGGATGAATGGGTTAAGGCCATGGATCTCGAGATGGAGTCGATGTACTTCAACTCAGTATGGGATCTTATAGATTAACCTGATGGGATAAGACCTATAGGTTGTAAATGGATCTACAAGTGCAAACGGGGTGCTGATGGGAAGGTACAAATGTTCAAGGCTCGACTTGTGGCAAAGGGTTATAGCTAGGTAGAGGGAGTCGACTATGAGGAGACTTTTTCGCTTGTTGTCATGTTAAAGTCGATCCGCATCCTTCTGTCTATTGTAGCTTATTATAATTATGAGATCTGGAAAATGGACGTTAAAATGGAAATCTTGAGGAGACCATTTATATGGTGCAACTCGAGGGATTCATTGCCCAAGATCAAGAGCAAAAAGTTTGCAAACTGAATCGGTCCATGTATGGGCTGAATAGGCGTCTAGATCTTGGAACATACGGTTTGATACTATGATCAAGTTGTATGGATTTGACCAAAACATTGATGAATCTTGTGTCTACAAGAAGATCATGGACGTTTCAGTAGTTTTCTTAGTATCCTACTCATTGGGAATGATGTAGGTCTATTAACTGTAGTTAAGAACTGGCTAGTGACCCAATTCCAAATGGAAGATTTGGAAGAGGCTCAGTTTGTTCTGGGTATACATATCTTTCGGGATCGTAAGAACAAACTGCTAGCACTGTCTCAGACATCGTACATTGATAAGATGTTGCTCAAGTACTCGATGCATAACTCCAAAAAGGGGCCTCCTACCATTCAGGCATGGAGTCACTTTGTCTAAGGACATGTGTTCTAAGACGCCTCAAGAGGTTGAGGAGATGAGATGGGTCCCATATACATCTGTCGTTGGCAGTTTGATGTACGTGATGCTCTATACTAAACCAAACATCTGCTATGTTGTAGGAATAGTCAATAGGTATCAATCTAACCCAGGCCAGGGTCACTGGACCGCAGTGAAGAACATCCTCAAGTATCTTCGGAGAACGAGGGACTACATGCTCGTGTATGGATTTAAGGATTTGTATTCTTACTGGATACACGGATTCTGACTTCAAACTGATAAGGATCAAGTCCACTTCGGGTCAGTTTTTGCTCTTAACGAAGGAGGTGTATATGGCGAAGCACTAAGCAGGGGTGCATCGCTGAATCCACGATGGAGGCGGAGTACGTAGCGGCGTGCGAAGTTACTAAGGAGGTCGTCTAGCTCAGGTAGTTCTTGACAGAACTGAAAGTTGTTCCAGGTATGTCTAGGCCAATCACCCTCTATTGTGACAATAATGGTGCGTTAGCAAACTCCAAGGAGCCCAAGAGTCACAGCACGACAAACACATAGATGGAAGTATCATCTAATCCGCGAGATAGTGCATTGAGGGAATGTGATCATCACGAAGATCGCTTCAAAGCACAATGTTGCTAACCCGTTTATGAAGGCTCTCACAACTATAGTTTTTAAGGGTCACCTTTAGAACATGGGTCTATAGAAATTGATAACGGCTAGAAATGCATGTTATTATAGTGCAAAGTTATAAAACAATGCAGGATTGCGATGGTAAAAATATACAATATTGCGTCCAAAAGCATTAAATTCACAACATTGTGATCGCATGCATCCATCGCATTAAAACAACTAACTTATATATTTTGTGCAGAAAATGCGTTGGCGCAAGGCGAAAATGCGATCCGAAGAAATTAACATCTAAGCGCATTAAGAGATTGCAACCGCAAGGTTATGCGATCATTTGCGCTCGCGAAAATCTACTTAAGAAGGTGGGCGCATAGAGCCGACGCATTAAGGTGGGCACATCTGGGTGAAAGCTTAATAAATCACGATAGGACAGAAAGCTGATGACGGTCGATTCCGAATTAAGTTGACAAGCCGTTAACGACATACTGTAGCAAGTAAACTCAACTTTTCGGTGACAATTATTTGGCGCATCAGAGAGAGAATTAATGTCATCCCATCAGTGCAATCATAAGAGAGAAAAAGCTTTTCACCCTAAAGCTCTATAAACACCGAAGGCCATCTTCATTGAAGGAGTTCTCTCAGTTTACAGAGTTCACCATATAGATAGAAGTTATAGTTTTTCTTTTACTTAGAATGCAGAAGTGAATGAAGAGAGATTACACCGAGAGATCGTCCCGGTGAACTCGAAAGAGTGCCGAAAGCATCAAAATCAGAGAGAAGGGACAGAATCTAGGCTTGGAAAAGTCAGATTAGAATCTAGGCTCGAGAGAGTCAGATTAGAATCTAGGCTCGAGAGAGTCAGATTAGAACTGCATAATCAAGAGATAGAAGCTTAGGAATAAGTTCTATTTGCTATTAATGCATCGCATGAACTCTAGAGATAGGATAGGATTGTATGCGGTCACCTTGTCCTTGTGTGCATCTTTCATCATCGCATAGGCAAGAAGTAGATACTTAGGAATAAGCTCTATAGACACTATCGCATTCATCTCATGCGTTCTAAAATTAAGAGCTATCGCATTTGCATTGGAAAATGAACTGTTGTCACATGAGTGTAGCATGATCGCATAGCTTGAACGCATTCTCAGGAAATGCTAGCTAAAGACCTTCTCAACCCGTTCCTCCGCATACTCAGTGTATCTGTCGCATAATTACTCTTTTCTCAAATCCGTCGCATACAATTTATGCCTTAAACAACAAACCAACCAATACTTTGATTTATTTGTTACCGCAAAGTGATCTAAAATTGCCATCGCATACTGTTTTCCTTAGTCCCTGTGTTCGACCCTGGGCTTACCAGGCAACTCAGTAGGATTTATACTTGGGTCTTACTGAGAAAACTTGCATGCACAACGCATATTCCACCATCGCATAAACTAACGCATCAGGAATACCCACGACTGGACTAGGGCAAATAGGAGATTTTATTGTACTGGGCTTTTGTGCCCTAGTTATTGTTTTGTACTAGTTTTTGTACACTCCACTCGCTTTAGGATAAGTGGGAGATTGTTGGGGATGATGCTTTAAAGTCTCATGTTCTGTAGTTTGTAAATAGTTTGTACGAACGCTTGTGATGTATAATGATAGCTAGTAGAAATACAAGTTATTATAGTCTTCTATTTAGAATTATGAGGGCTAATAAGTAGAATATTCATGTAAAATGTGAGCTTTCATCGATCAGCACTAAAAATCTATGCTAACCCAATATTATGCGTTATTTTGCGTCAAAATGTCTATTTTGTAGCTATCACAGGAATCGATCGCATGAGCTGATGCTAGACCATTGCAAAGTTGATCGCATGCGTTGATCTTTATGAAGACCAGTTCATCGCATGGAATGCCGCAACTGCAGAGTAATAGCCGTGATAGAAGGTTGATCGAAAGGTGGGTGGAAAGCGTTGGTACTTCGGGAGAAACAAGCATGAACGTATACCTTGGGAGTATAAAAAATAATAAGATGATGTTGACATTTCACCTACCACGTCAGAAGTGGCAGTGATTCAGAGCGGGACTACCAATGTTGTCGGCATTTGAGCTCTATAGATAGAGCCTTAGAGCTCAAATTCAAGGCATCCGAGCTTTTGCTTTATGGAGGATCCTTGAGATCGTAGATGAGAGCATGAGCAGACACTCTTTGAGGATTCTCCACCTCCACAGCCCCTTCTGAATGATGACTGGAGTTACGCTGGAGATAGAGCTCGAGAGAGACTTCTCCACCATCCATCCATGGTACCAACAGTAGCCTTGAAGCATTTCGGATGAAAAGCAAGAGATTGTTTTCATCTAGCGTTCCACCTTTCCTCTTATCTTTGTATTGTATTACATTTTGGTTTAAGACATTAATACATTTTGTAATCAATGCATCTCTTAGTTCCTTCAGCTCCATCTTCTTCATCTTCTTCTCCTTTGCATCATTTACATTCATCATTTAGTTTTCAAAGGTAGTCACATACTCAATCGTGCAGCCTAGAGATAGGACGCATGTAGCAACCCACCGAGAGGTGTGTGTTACGAGAGTATAGTGAGTTAATCTTCTTCGCTTGGTGTGAGGCAGTAGCAACGCTCGTCTATGAGTCGTCGCAATTCTTGTCTATGAGTTGATTATCTGCAACTAACCGTCTGAGAGGGTGAGTGGTGGAACACAATAAAGCAAAGTATGCATTATTCCTAGAGATAGGCACGATCTATGCTCGACGCAACCAGGCATTTTAGAAATATAGGCATGCGACTAGCCACCGAGAGGTATGCGATACGTTAGTGTGCCGAGTTGAGATTACTCGCGCGACCTAACATAATGAACATTATTATGCGTTAACAACTGTTGCATCTCTACCAATTCTCATAGTTAAACTTCGATTGCTCAATCTGTTTAGTTAGGAGTAGGAGTAGTGCATAATTCCATTAATTTCTATCTTTTTACTTTTGTTCTTCGCCTCAAACGCATTACTTCATAAACATTATTGAGTTACGAGTCCCTGAGTTCGACCTCGGATCACCCCAAGAAACTTGCATTCTCGTTATACTTGGTGAGAAAGTGAGAAAACTTGTGACAGGAACGCATGGTCATCGCATACATTCTTAAATGCATATTGTATATTTTCTAGTCCAACGCATGACCATCAACGCATAGAGATCAACGCATAACATAAGATGCATATATATTTTTCCTCTCTTCTTTTCCAACCATGAAGCTTTCAAAAAAAAAAATGAAAAAATGAAATGAAAAAATGAAAAAAAAAAGATTAAATGAAAAAGATTAATATAAAATTTAAAAAAAATGAAAAAATAACTCCCCTTTAGTGCATGCTTGCACCTATCTCTAGGAACAAAGCTTACATTGCTTTAGTGTGTTCCTCTACTCACCTTCTCAGGTAGTTAGTTGCGAGTAATCAACTCATAAACAAGCATTGTGACGGCTCATAGACAAGAGTTGCTATCGCCTCACACCAAACGAAGAAGATTAACTCACTATACTCCCACAACGACACCTCTCAGTGGGTTGCTATATGCGTCCTATCTCTAGGCAACATGACTGAGTATGCGACTACCTTTGATAACTAAGCGATGAATGTAAATGATGACAAAGGAGAAGAAGATGAAGAAGATGAAGCTGAAGGAAGTAATAGATGCATTGATACGAAATGTATTAATGTCTTAAGCCAAAATGTAATACAATACAGAGATAAGAGAAGAGGTGGAAGGCTAGATGAAAAAAATCTCTTCCTTTTCATCCGAAATGCATCAGGGTGCTGGTGATGCCATGGATGGATGGAGGAGAAGTCTCTCTCGAGCTCTATCTCCAATGAAACATCGATCGTCACTCGGAAGGGGTTGTGGAGGTGGAGAATCCTCAAAGAGTGTCTGTTCATGCTCTCATCTGTGATCACAAGGATCCACCATAAGGCAGAAGCTTGGATACCTTGAATTTGGGCTCTAAGGCTCTATTTATAGAGCTCAAACGCCGACAGCATTGGTAGTCTCGCTCTGAATCACTGCCATTTCTGACGCAGTAGGTAAAATGTCAACATGATCTTATCCTTTGGATACTCCCAAGGTATAGTTCATGCTTGTTTCTCCTAAAGTATCAACGCATTCCACCCACCTTGCGATCAACCTTCTTATCATGGTTATTACTCTATAGCTGCAACATCCATGCGATGAACTTGTTTTCTTACAGATCAATGCATGTGATCAACTTTGTGATGGTCTGGGACCAACGCAAGCGATTGATTCCTACGATAGCTAAGAAAATAGACATTTTGATGCAAAGTAATGCGTATATAGGGTTAGCAGAGATTTTCAGTGCTGATCAATGCAAGCTCACTTTTCACATGAATTCTTAGTATTATCAATGCATATTCTGCTCGTTAGCCCTCGTAATTCTAAGTAAAAGGCTACAATAGCTTGTATTTCTACAAGCTATCATATAATATATGATATTTACTTCACTTCTTGACTTTGCACATTTGGATGTTTTATTTGTTACCAAAAACCATTAAACTAAAATCCTTGGTTGTCATTATGTAACTTAAGCATGTATGTGGTGACTTACAAGTGCATCATATCTTAAGTGATAACCAAAATGATCTATAGTATATGGATATAGGAGGGAAACCTTATCCTAGTTAGGGATGCAGCCTGCTTTGTGGAATGTTTACAAGTGTTGTAACTTATCACAGATGTTCTAATCCTGATCATTCGTGTAGAGAACATGCGAGCGGGGTGTCCTATACAAAGAGTTTGTATAAGGCCTGACCACGAAGTGTTAACGTCTCGTTATATAACACTGTTCATGACAGAGACTTCACTTCACTAGGATGACCATAGGTAACATGACCTCAATCCTAAATGAGTTGGGAACTCCTGCCATTGAGGGCGGTGCCTTTGATTTGCATGGGTGTGAGTGGCCAGGCCACCGACTCAAACCTACCACTTTGAGGATTCGTCTAATTTGGGAGTAGGGAACTCAGCTACACAAGATGAAATTCACTCCTTCCCCGAAGTAGGGGTAAGTAGATAGATACCTCCCTTAAAGGCTGATCCCAGGACTTGAACGATGTACTGCCACACACCTTCTCATGGCCTGAGAAGTGTTCACACATAGTAGAACTATGTTGTATTGTTCATTAGAGGGATCAGTGGTACTTAAGGAGTGAGATGTAACTACATGGGCTAAACGATAAATTAGCCCAGCTGTACTTACAAGCATCTGTGAAGAGTTTAGTCAGCTATTCACGTTCTGTTGGAGCTTCGAGCCATAGGTCCATAAGGTTCGCTTGTTAGCTCTGATACAAGTTGAGAATCACTTTTTGGGTCAGTTTAAAATGTTCAAATTGACGAAAGGGAGTTTGATTATATATGATATAATTGAACTGGTTAATTATATATGATATGATTGACTAAATGTATGAGATACATTAATTTGGAGGAAATGGGATATAAATATAATTTATATCAAGTAGAAGAGAAAACACTATGGTTGATATATGATATCAAAATATAGGTTATGAATATAATATGATTATATTCATTATTTTATTAATTGGACAGTTATGAGATAATTGTCCAACGTTTTCTCCACAACCATAAGATAGTGGGGAGTTCAAATCAGTTTTCGTAACTAAAGAATAAAATGAAAGTGCTTTCCATCGATTAGTATTTTCAGAGCTTATACGATAGCGCTAAATTACTAAACGACCGCATTCACCTACGCGCGCTTTCCTAAACAACCGTTTACCATTTATTAAACGATCGCTTAGCGCCTGAGCTTAACTAAACGATCATATAGATGATCGCCTAGCTTTTCCTATACGATTGTGTACCTTGCCTAAATGATCAAGCACCCGACTATACAATAGTCGTTCACTTCTCCCAGTTGCTTGATCTTTTGTACACGATAGCCTTTCCTCCTCACCTCTACTAAATTTGAACAAAGCCCACTCTTTGATTCTCACTCCGAGAATACTGAGGCCTCCGAGTGGTGGTGACATCCCTGTTTCCTGATGTTCGTGCGAAGCTATTCGTGGTAGATGACTAAAGGTGCTGAACGATTGCTTGCTGGTATAGCGAGAGCCAGAGGAGTTCATTCGCGGAGAAAGTGAATCTTGTCTAGAAGAAGTCTTCAACTGGTATGTTTACTCGTTCTCTCGTCATTTATCCTTTAAGCATGCCAGTAATTTAGTGTTGTTAATGTATATTTGTATGTGTGAATGTATATGTGGAAATTTTGTCACAATGAATTGGAAAGATCCACTTCTGCTCATAGATACTCTTGTATAAGAGTTCTTTCACATTCAATGGAAGGTACTCTAGGTATATGATACTTCACTTAAACCTCTACATGTTTCTCCCTAATGTTCACACCGTGAGATCTATCCTCGGCCTCGAGGCACCCTGGGAGTGTCCCCCTAAAGGATGGTGTTTGGGTAGGTCAATACCAAGGTGAATGGAGAGAATGTTCATAGTAAGTGGGAATGGGATGGGTGACAACATATCCCACGGCCTCTCTTATTAGGTTGGATAACGTTCTGTGCATCGCCTCGAGGCACCCTGGGAGTGTCCCTATAAAAGATGGTAGTTTTACACAACTCTTTATCTGATCTCCTGTATAGGATAAGGTCGTTTTAGTCTCTTGTCCTAATCTACTTTTTCCTTACAGTGGGTGTATTAAGGCGGGACTCTAAGGCCTAAAATGAGAGGTTACATTTACACAAAATTGTTAAAGGTTAACATATTCTGGACCGAAAAATGGTGACTGTTAGAGTCAGTTACAAGAGTTGTTTCTGTCTAATGGTTGAAAATATCTTATCCCAGTGCAAGGGCACCTGATCATCCCACCGGTGACTTTTGTCCTGCCTCGCTGGGGCATCATTGCAAAATAGATGTCATATCACTTAGGGTACATTGGAACTATTTTGCTAAAACCTAAAATTGGGATTAAAGTGGTAGTGCAAATAGACTTATTAAGTTTGTTCATGTTTTTAAGCAACTTTTAAAATAGCAACTGCCACTTTAGCTCTATTATCCGCCGACAAACTGACTGCCGAAAACTATGCTAGTTGGAAAAACACGATTAATACAAGTTTGATCATCGATGACCTCAGGTTCATCCTTATGGAGAAGTGTCCTCCTATTCCAACTCAAACTGTCGCTCGAAATGTTCGAGAGGCATATAAGAAATGGAAACGGGCAAACGAAAAGGCCCGAGCTTACATCTTGGCTAGTCTGAACGACATCTTGGTCAAGAAGCATGAGCCTATGTTCTCTGCGCGTGAGATCATGAAGTCTCTAAGGGGAATGTTCGGACAACCGTCCAGGCAGCTCAAGCACGAAGCTCTTAAGTGCATCTTTAACTCCAAAATGGAGGAGTGTACATCTGTTCGAGAACATGTTCTGAACATGATGGTCCACTTTAATGTGGCAATGATGAATAGGGCTCGAATCGATGAGGGCAGCCAGGTTAGCTTTATTTTGCACACGTTGCCAGAAAGCTTCCTTTACTTTGTTAGTAACATTGTTCTGAACAAAGTTGATTACACCCTTACAACTCTCCTTAACAAGTTGCAAACATTCCAATCCTTGCTGAAAAGCAAGGAGAATAAGGTTGGTAAGGAAAATGTTGCTTCATCATCTAAGAAGTTCCATCGGGGTTCGACCTCAGGAATTAAGTCTACACCTTCTAATTCTAACACTAACAAGTGAAAGAAGAAGAAGGGTGGTAAGGGGAAAGGGAAGGCACTTGCTAACCAACAACCTTTCGCACAACAAGGTAGACAACCAACGCCGGTTGAAAAAGGAAAGTGTTTCCATTGCAACCAGGATAGGCACTTGAAGTGGAACTGTCCTCACTGGTTAAAGGAGAAGAAGAAGGCTAAGGCCAAGGCCAAACAAGGTAAATGTGATTTACTGGTTTTGGAAACTTGTTTAGTGGAGAATGATGATTCTGCCTGGATTACAGACTCTAGGGCCACTAATCATGTTTGTTCTTCTTTTCAAGAGATTAGATCCTGGCAGTAGCTTGAAGCTGGTGAGATGACAATGTGAGTAGGCATTGGGAACGTCGTCTTACTGTGGCAGTGGAAGGCCTCCAGTTGACTTCACATAATAGATTTATCATTTTACATGATATATATATAGTTCCCGAGTTAAAGAGGAACTTAATTTCTGTAAAGTGTATGATTGAATGTCAATATACTCTCAACTTTTCGGTGAATAAAGTGTTTATTCTGAAAGATGGTGTTGATATATGTTCAGCTAAACTGGAAAACAATTTGTATGTGCTAAGGCCGTTAGCAACAAATTTCCTCCATAAAATAGATATGTTTAAAACTGTTGTAACTCAAAATAAACGACTTAAGGTGTCTCCTAAGGAAAATGCCCAACTTTGGCACCTTCGATTAGGGCACATCAATCTCAATAGGATTGAGAGGTTGGTGAAGAATGAACTTCTAAGCGAGTTGAAGGAAAATTCTTTATCTGTGTGCGAGTCATGCCTTGAAGGCAAGATGACTAAAAGATCTTTAACTGAAAAAGGTTGTCAAGCCAAAGAGCCTTTAGAGTTTGTGCATTTAGACCTTTGTGTTTCGATGAATGTGCGAGCAAGGGTAGGCTACGAGTATTTCATAACTTTTACTGATGATTATTCAAGGTATGGGTATTGTTTATTTGATGCAACACAAATCAGAATCCTTTGAAAAGTTCAAAGAGTTCATGACTGAAGTTGAAAACGCATTAGATAAATGGATTAAAACACTTCGATCAGATCGGGGTGGAGAGTTTTTGGATTCTAAGTTCCAGAACTATATAATAGAACATGGAATCGTTTCCTAACTCTTAACACCTGGTACACCACAGTAGAATGGTGTATTGGAGAGGAGAAACAGAGCCCTGTTGGAAATGGTTCGGTCGATGATGAGTTACGCTTCCTTACCGGACTCGTTTTGGGGTTTTATAGTGGAAACTGTAGCTTATATCCTCAATTGTGTTCCCTCCAAGAGTGTTGCCAAAACACCTTTGGAGTTGTGGAATGGGCGTAAAGCTAGTTTACCTCACTTCTGCATCTAGGGTTGCCCAGCACATGTGTTTGAGGCTAATCCTAAGAAATTGGAACTACGTTCGAGGTTGTGTCTATTTGTAGGCTACCACATAGGGACACAAGGGGGTTACTTTTATGATCCTAAGGACAACAAAGAATTTGTGTCGACCAACGCTAACTTACTTGAGGAGGATCATATGAAGGAGCACAGTCCAACAAAACTACTGAAACTTCAACAAGAGTTGTTGAAAGACCTGCTATATCAACAAAAGTTGTTGATGGAAGTTCATTTAGTAGGTTAAATCTACCTCAAGAGTTTAGGGAACCTTGACCGTAGTGGAAGGGTTGCGAACCCACCTGTTCGCTATATAGGTTTCACTGAAATCCTGGCTACGGTAGCCGATGGCGAGGTTGAGGATCCGTTGTCTTACAAGAAGGCAATAAAGGATGTTGACCAAGATGAATGGGTCAAAGCCATGGATCTTAAGATAGAGTCTATGTACTTCAACTTAGTATAGGATCATGTAGATCAACCTAATGGGATTAAACCTATAGGTTGTAAATGGATCTATAAGAGGAAACGGGGTGCTGATGGGAGGGTGAAACCTTCAAGGCTAAACTTGTGGTAAAGGGTTAATACCCAGATGAAGGGAGTTGGCTATGAGGAGACTTTCTCGCCCGTTTCCATATTGAAGTCTATTTGCATCCTCCTATCCACTGCCTTATATTATGACTATGAGATATGCCAAATGGATGTCAAGATTGACTTTCTAAATGGTAATCTTGAGGAAACCATTTATATGGTGCAACCGGAGGGATACATAGCCCAAGGTCAGGAGAAAAAGATTTGAAAGCTGAATCGGTCCATTTATGGGTTGAAATAGGTGTCTCGATCTTGGAACATAAGGTTTGATACTGCGATCAAATCTTATGGCTTTGACCAAAACGTTGATGAACCTTGTGTCAACAAGAAAATCATCAACAGTTCGGTAGTTTTTTTAATGTTATATATAGACGATATCCTACTCATTGGGAATGACATAGGTTTACTCACTTCAGTTAAGAATTGGCTAGAGACCTAATTCCAAATGAAAGATTTGGGAGAGGCTCAATTTGTTTTTGGGATTCAAATCTTTTAGGATCGAAAGAACAAAGCGCTAGTACCATCTCAGGCATCGTACATTGACAAGATGTTGAACAAGTACTCGATGTAGAACTCCAAAAAGGGCCTTCTGTCTTTTTAACATGGAGTTACATTGTCTAAGGAACAGTGTCTTAAGACACCTCAAGATGTTGAGGACATGAGACGGGTCCCCTATGCATCTGCCGTTGGCAGTTTGATGTATACGATGTTATGTACTAGACCTGACATCTGCTACGCTATGGGGATAGTCATTAGATATCAGCTTAATCCAGGACAAGGTTACTGGACTACCATCAAGAACATTATCAAGTATCTTCAGAGAACGAGGGACTACATGTTTGTATATGGATCTAAGGATTTGATCCTTACAGGATACACGGACTCAAAAATATACTTCAGGATCAAGTTCACTCCTAACGGAGGTGTTGTAGTATGGCGAAGCATAAAGAGCGAAAATACCATCTCAGCCTATCACCCTTTATTGTGATAATAGTGGTGTTGTGGCGAATTCCAGGAAGCTTAGGAGTCACAAGCTTGCAAACATATAGAGCGAAAATACCATCTCATCCGCGAGAATGTGCATCGAGGGGACGTGATAGTCACGAAGATAGTTTCAGAGCACAACGTTACTGATCCGTTTACGAAGGCCCTCATGGCTACAGTTTTTTAGGGTCACCTACATAGCATGGGTCTATGAAACCGTCTGCGGCTGGACTACGGCAAGTGGAAGATTTTGTGATGGGCCTTTGTGCCCTAGTTTATTGTTTTGTACTTGTATTTATCTTATACACCCCACTAGCTTTAGGACAACTGGGAGATTGTTGGGGTTGATGTCCTAAATATTGTAGGGTTATGTAGTTTGTAAACACGTGTATGAACAAACTTTTGTGATGTAATAATATGAGATGTTTTCTTCACTATTATCTATAAAATATGAGATATTTTAGTTGCATTAACCACAAACCAATAAACTAAGATCCATGGTTATCGATGTAACTTAAGCATGTATGTGGAGACATACAAGTGGATCATGCCTCAAGTGATAACCAAAATGGTCTGTAGTATATGGATAAAGAAGGGAAACTTTATCTTTGTGACACTACGGATACGACCCACTTTGTAGATGTTACAAGTGTTGTAAAACGCTACAGGTGGTCTAATCCTGATCATTCATGTGGAGACATGCGAATGAGGGTATCCTATATATAGGAGTTTGTATAAGACCGGACCACGAAATGTTTAGTCTCGTTATATAATGTCGTTCATGACAGAGACTTTCATTTCACTAGGATGAACATAGGAAACATGACTTTAATCCTGAGTGAGTTGGAAACTCCTGCCTATGAGGACGGTCCTTTGATTTGCATGGGTGCAAGTGGCCAGATCGCCGACTCAAAACTACCACTTTGGGGATTCGTCTGATTGGGGAGCTGGGAACTCAGCTACACAAGACATAATTCACTCCTTCCCCAAAACAGAGGTAAGTAGATAGATTGCTCCCTTAAGAGCTAATTTCGGGACTTGAACAATGTGACGCCACACACTTTCTAATGGCTCGAGAAGTGTTCACTCATAGTAGGACTATGATGTATTTTTCATTAGAGGATTCAGTGGTACTTAAGGAGTTAGATGTAACTACAGGGGCAAAACGGTAAATTGGTCCAGTTGTACTTACGAGCGATCTGTGAAGGGTTATCATACTATTGATTGGTTATATCCAATGGACATATAAATATATTTGTAGTGCGAAGAGTGCAGTTTTCGATCTTTAATGGAATGCCCGACAGTTAATGGGTGGTGGATATCATGATTAAAGATTTTAGTGAGTTATTCACATACTGTTGGAGCTTCAAGCTATAAGTCCATAAGATCCCCTTGGTAGCTCAATGGATTCAAGTTGAGAATCAGTTTTTGGGTTAGTTTGAAGTGTTCAAATTAACAAGAGGGAATTTGATTATATATGATATAAATAGATTGATTCAATTATATGTGATATAATTGATTTGATGCATTAGATACATTAATTGGAGGAATTAATATAAATATGATTTATATTAAATAAAGGAGAATAGAACTATGGTTTAAATATTACATATAATGTGATATTAAAACCATAGGTTATAAATATAATATGATAAATTAGTATTATATTTATTTATAATTAAAAAAAATTATGAGATAATTGTGATTGGTTTCTCCTTTAATCGTACGTGAAGTGGGAGGTTATTTTCAGTTTTAATAACTGAAGAATAAAAGTAAATGGCATGTGTACACGATCATTTAGATAATGGCGCGTGTACACGATCGTTTAGAGAATGGCACATGTACACGATCGTTTAAACAAACACTTGATGGCTGTCGTGTAGTCTCTTGTGAGCTAAACGATTAGCAGTGTACTTAATGAAGCAATCCCTTACAAAATGAAAACATTTTTCATTTTATCCTTTAGTTATGAAAACTGAATATAACCTCCGACTTCACACACGGTTAAAGGAGAAACTACCAATAATTATCCCATAATTGTTTTAAATATAAATAAATACAATAACTAATTATCATATTATATTTATAACCTATAATTTAATATCACATCACATGTAACATTTAAACCATAGCTTTGCTTGATACACATCTAATTGAACCAGTTTAAGCATATCATATATAATCAAACTCCCACTTGTCAATTTGAACACTTCAAATTGACTCAAAAATTGATTCTTAACTTGAATCCATTGAGCTACCAAGGGGACCATATGGACCTGTAGCTTGAAGCTCCAACAGTACATGAATAGTTGACTAAACTCTTTAGTCATGAGATCCACCATCCGTTAACTTTCGGGCACTCCACTAAAGACCGACAGTTGCACTCTTCTCACTATAGATATATTTCTATTTCCATCGGATATAACCAGTCAATAGTACGATAACCTTTCATAGATGCTCGTAAGTACAACTGGAACAATTTACTATTTTGCCCTTGTAGTTACATCTAACTTCTTAAGTACCACTGATCCCTCTAATGAACAATACATCATAGTCCTACTATGAGTGGACAACTCTCGGGCCATGAGAAGGTGTGTGGCACCACATCATTCAAGCCCCGGAATCTGCTATTAAGGGAGCAATCTATCTACTTACCCCTGCTTCGAGGAAGCATTGAATTCCATCTTGTGTAGAGGAGTTCCCAGCTCCCTAATCAGACGAATTCCCAAAATGGTAAGTTTAAGTCGGCAATCTGGCCACTCGCACCTATGCAAATCAAAGGACCGCCCTCATAGACAAGAGTTCCTGGCTCACTCAGGATTAAGGTCATGTTACCTATGGTCATCGTAGTGAAATGAAGTCTCTGTCATGAATAGCGTTATTGTAACACCCCGTATTTTTCTTTAGTATTAATGTAATTTCAGTAATTTTATTAGTGGATGGCATTTTTTTTTTGGAATTTTGGAGTTCAAGTGTAAGGGCGAGAATTTAATTTTTGACCTTACAAAATTATTCAATTTAGAAATTAATGGTAGGAAGCAATTTCACTTTTTTTTTTTTCTGAGAAAGAAAGGAAGTTAATAAAATAAAGTGGAATAAGGAAAGAAATAAAATAAAGTTTATTTTATTTCCTTTTTAAGTTTTTAAGTTTTATTATTCTTATTTTTTTTATAAAAACAAAAATTCCTCTTCTTCTTTTTCCACACACCATGCCCCCCCCCTCCGCTTGAAAACCCTAGCCGCCGAACCACCCAGCAGATGCTTTCCATCGCCCAACGTCGATGAGCAGTCAGTGATCCGAAGCCTCCTCAGCGCGTCGCAGGTCAGACGTGAAGCCCAGTCGATCGACGCTACCGCTTCGAGCTTCAACTCTCGCCACTTCCTTCACGCCTAGCCACCGCACCTTTTCTTCCAGCAGCCACTCGATGCGGCCCAACCCTGTTTGGTCGAGGTTGAGCCGCTCGTCTAGCCCAGCCAGCGATCTCCACCGGTCATTGCCCTCCTTCACGGTCATTCATCAGATTTCTATAAGTGTTGGTAAGTTCTAGGTAAGAGCAGTTGAGTTTAGAAGGTTCTTAGTTGCCCCATAAAATTTTGGTTTTTTTTTTGGTTGATGCCAATTATATTTGGAATTTAGATCCAAGATTGGAGTACTTCAGAGTGCACAACATGCTATCCAGCGGATTCGAGTTCGTTCGTCAGGTAGTTTGGTAAGCGTTGTGATCCTTGTTGCTGGTTATCGACCACCTATTGATTATTGGACTAAAAGAATGGTTTATTTTTAAGTATTTTGAAGGTTCTAAGTCGTCATCCATTGAGTTTTAAAATATGCTAAGAGGAGATTTTGGAGTTGAAATCTTGCGAGTTTTGTTTGGGTAAGTTATTTGGTGACCGTTTGATTAAATTTGTATGCTTGGGTCCTGGTTCCAAAGACTAAAATTTAGTATTATGTCTGTATTAGGGGACTTAATTCAAGATTTATTTTGTTGGAGATAATTAGCTTGGATTAATATCTGAATTTAACTTCAAGGTAAGTAATCTTACTATTGGAACTGCCCACGAGCCAGGCACTGGATGTATGTTAGCATGATGGATGAATGTTATGGTAGAATGACAGCATGATGAACTGATAGTTTAGTATAACCGATGTATGTTCTTGCTTGAGGATCTGAAAGATGTATTTATGCACATAGATACTTGAATGCTAGCATGAGATGATATTTGATTCCATGAGGTTGTATGTGATCTGTGGATATTGAGGCATGTATGTATGTTGTAGATCCATGATGTTGAGGCATATATGTATATCATAGAACCATATTGTGATAATTACGATGTCGAGCCTATGATAGTGAATTTACTGATTAGTTAGAATGCCCACTGGGTTTATGTTTCCTTCGGGATTCACCAGTTTGTGTTTCCTTCGGGATTCACCAGTTATTGTGTTTCCTTCGGGATTCACCAGTTTGTGTTTTCTTCAGGATTCACCAGTTCTCATGTTTCCTTCGGGATTCACCAGTTTGTGTCTCCTTCGGGATTCACCGGTTTATGTTTCCTTCGAGATTCACCAGTTATTGTGTTTCCTTCGGGATTCACCAGAGGTAGTGGGCATATTTAGCTACAGTAGGATAGAAATCAGTTTTTCATGTATGTATGTGTCTCATGAGGACTAGGACAGTTTATATGTTCCACTAGAAGTAGGCATCTAGAGGACATAGATGCCTAACCTGCCCCAGTAGTGGGGTTACTTACTGGGTATTTTATACTCATTCTTTCTCATATTGTTGTTTCAGGTAAAGGTAAAGATGCACCGGTGATAGACAAGCAAAATTCGTGATCAAGCCACTGGGACTAGTTTCATGCTTCCGCTCATGAGATTTAGACTTCTTTTAATGTTTTTCTTAGCTTTCAGTTTTGATGTTTAAAACTTACTATTAAGAATCGTTTTCAAATTTATTTATTATCATTTATGATTTATGGGTACCCTACCGTTGTTTTTAATATTTGAATTTAAATGCAAAGTCTTTTAAACTTATCTTATTTAATTAGCATTTGTTTCACCATAATAAAGTGTCGTTTTAAGTTCCATACATGCATGTATTTAGTAACGGCCTAACTTAAGTCCTAGGGGGTTGGGTTATTATAGTTGGTATCAGAGCCCATGTTTTGGGTTCTGTAGATTGACTTACTACGTAAGTCTAGATAGTCCCTGTGGCTCAGTAACGGATCCCTTGTCATCGCCATGTATGTCTTACTATGAAATTTTCAATGCATATATGAGAATAGTGATGTAGTGTTTTAATAGCATGATTTCTGAGAAAGACCCAGAGATAGATAGTTAATTTATGAGTTCATGACAAGACATGGCACCTAAACCTAGAACAAGAAAGATAGTTAGAGAAAGAGTGCAAGCAAAGAGAGCTGAAAGTAGCCAGACTGTCCCGACAGCTCCAAATCCGCCTATGGCCCAAATTGTTGAGAAAGCAATAGAAGCCAGAATTAGTGAAGTTGTTGCATCCTCCCTAATGGGAAAGCTATAGGAGCTAATTCGTAGCACGATGGCAGGACAGACCGCCTAGACCCAGGCTCAGGAGGAACCAGTGCCACCCAAGCAATTACAACAGGCCCGACCACAGGATAGAGACATGCAGGGCCTGTCTCTTGAGGCTAAACATCTGAGGGATTTCAGGAAGTATGACCCTCGCTCCTTTGATGGATCGTTAGGGGACCTTACCAAAGCAAAGATGTGGTTGTCATCTATTGAGATGATATTCCGTTTAATGAGGTGCCCGAAAGAGCACAAGCTTCAATGCGTAGTTTTCATGTTGACGGGCAACGCGAAAATCTGGTGGCGTTCAGCAGAGAAAATGATTGATACTGGTGGGAAGCTTGAAACCTAGGAGTAGTTCAATGAGCGCTTTTATGAGAAGTATTTTTCAGCCAACTCCCGGTATAACAAGCAGGCAGAATTCTTGAACTTAAAACAAGGAGTTATGTTAGTGGAGGAGTATGAATAGGAATTTGATAAGTTGTCCCACTTTGCTCCTGAACTAGTAGCCATCAAGGCAACGAGGACTGAGAGATTCATCCAAGGTCTGAGGAGTGGACTGCGAGGTACGGTACATGCCTTGGACCTCAAGACGTATGCTACAACACTGCAGGCTGCCGTGATGATTGATGCTAACTCCCAAGTGGGAGAGGAATACAAGAGGTCGCTCGGAATTAAGACCTCTGCAGGTCAGAAAAGAAAGGCTGAGCCCAGGGCTCCTGAGCATCAGCAGAAGAACCAAAACGCAGTGAGTGCTCCATGTCAGTGGAGACAGCAAGGTTCCCAAGTTGTGACTGGGCAAGGAGGATAGGCCTATATGTAATACTTGTGGTACACGACAGTAGGGTCGTTGCCTAGTCGGCTCTAGGGTCTATATTTGATGTGGCCAGAAGGGGCATATATCAGAGAGATGCCCGAGGAGGAACGCGCCTGAACATAGGGGCCAGCCCATAAGCTCGTTTCAGGGATGCTCGAGCCATCAGCAACAGCAGGGTAGGGTGTTTTCTACCATTCGGCGTGAGGCCGAAAAGTCAGGCATAGTGGTGACAGGTACGCTTTCCATTTTGGGGCACCATGCTTTAGTTTTGTTTGACTTTGGCTCTTCGCATTTGTTTATATCTGCTGTATTTGTAAGGCATGCCATGTTAGACTAAGAACCTTTGCCATTTGCATTGTCCATTTATACTCCATCAGGAGAAATCATATTAGCTACAGACAAGATAAAGGCATGTCAGGTAGAGGTAACAAATCGCATATTAGATGTAACCTTGATAATTTTAGATATACGTGATTTTGATGTGATATTGGGCATGGATTGGTTAGCTGCTAATCATACCAGCATAGATTTCTCCCGTAAGGAGGTCATCTTTAACCCTCCTACAGGGGCCAATTTTAAGTTTAAAGGGGTTGGAACCGTAGTCCTACCCAAAGTGATTTCAGCATTGAAGGCCCATAGACTGTTTGACCAGGGAGCCTGGGGCTTTATGGCCAGTGTGGTGGACACTAGAGAGAATGAAGTCACCTTGACTTCAGAGCCAATAGTGAAAGATTTTCCAGAAGTTTTTCCAGAGGATCTGCCCAGACTACCCCTGTAGTGGGAGATAGATTTTGCTATTGAGTTGAAGCCAGGCATAACCCCTATTTCGAAGGCCCTATACAGGATGGCCCCGGCAGATTTAAAGGAACTAAAGAACCAATTGCAGGATTTGTTGGACTTCATACGCCCTAGTGTGTCACCATGGGGTGTGCCTGTTTTGTTTGTGAAAAAGAAGAATGGATCGTTACGTCTATGCATTGATTACAAGGAGCTGAACAAGTATCCCCTCCCTAGGATTGATGATTTGTTCGACCAGTTGTAAGGAGCTACAATATTCTCAAAGATTGATCTCCGTTCAGGATACCATCAGCTGAGAATAAAAGACAGTGACAAACCCAAGACAGCTTTTCGTTCGAGGTATGGGCATTATGAGTTCATAGTGATATCGTTCGGTCCTGTCTCTTATACACATCTAGATGTGTATAAGAGACAGGTTCTGGGCATTATGAGTTCATAGTGATATCGTTCGGTCTAATGAATGCACCAGCAGTGTTCATGGATTTGATGAATAGGGTGTTCAAGGAATTCCTCGACACCTTTGTAATCGCTTTTATTGATGACATCTTGGTATATTCCAAGACGGAGGCCGAACATGAGGAGCATTTACGGAAAGTTTTGGAGACGTTGAGGGCCGGCCAATCAGCTGTATGCTAAGTTTTCTAAATGTGAATTTTGGTTGAGGTAGGTGTCCTTTCTAAGGCATGTAGTATCGAAGGAAGGTGTCTCTATGGATCCTACAAAGATTGAGGCAGTTACAAGTTGGGCTCGACCAACCACAGTCAGTGAAATGCCCAGTTTCCTGGGGTTAGCAGGCTACTATAGACGATTTGTAAAGGACTTCTCTCGTATAGCCGCCTCAGACTCAATTGACCCAGAAAGGAGCCCCTTTTGTTTGGAATGAGGCTTGTGAGAGCAGTTTCCAAGATCTCAAGCAGAAGTTGGTTTCAGCCCTAATTCTTGTAGTACCAGATGGATCAGGTGGTTTTGTCATTTACACTGATGCGTCCAAGAAGGGGTTAGGATGCGTACTGATGCAGCAGGGCAGAGTAGTTGTTTACGCTTCACGTCAGCTAAAGAAGCATGAACAGAATTATCCCACGCACGACTTGGAGTTAGCAGCAGTGGTTTTTGCTCTTACGATCGGGATTCACCAGTTATTGTGTTTCCTTCAGGATTCACCAGTTTTTGTTTCCTTCGGTATTCACCAGTTTCTGTTTCCTTCAAGATTCACCATTTATTGTGTTTCCTTCGGGATTCACCAATTTATGTCTCCTTCGGGGTTCACCAGTTATTTTGTCTCTTTCGGGATTCACCCGTTTGTGTCTCCTTCGAGATTCACCAGTTTGTGTTTCCTTTGGGATTCACCAATTATTGTGTTTCCTTTGGGATTCACCAGAGGTAGTGGGCATATTTAGCTACAGTAGGATAGAAATCAGTTCTTCATGTATGTATGTGTCTCATGAGGACTAGGACAGTTTATATATTTCACTAGAGGTAGGCATCTAGAGGACATAGATGCCTAACCTGACCCTAGTAGTGGGGTTACTTACTAGGTATTTTATACTCATTCTTTCTCATGTTGTTGTTTCAGGTAAAGGTAAAGATGCACCAGCGATGGACAAGCAGAATTCATGATCAAGCCACTCGGACTAGTTTCATGCTTCCGCTCATGAGATTTAGACTTCTTTTCATGTTTTTCTTAACTTTCAGTTTTGATGTTTAAAACTTACTATTAAGAATCGCTTTCAGATTTATTTATTATCATTTATGATTTAAGGGTACCCTATCATTGTTTTTTAATATTTGAATTTAAATGCAAAGTCTTTTAAACTTACCTTATTTAATTAGCATTTGTTTCACCATAACAGAGGCATGCATGTATTTAGTAACGGCCTAACTTAATTCCTAGGGGGTCGGGTCGTTATAGTTATATAACGAGACTAAACATTTCGTGGTCCCGTCTTATACAAACTCCTCTGTATAGGACACCCCCGCTCGTATGTCACCACATGAATGATCAGGATCAAACCATCTGTAGCACGTCACAACACTTGTAACTTTCTAGTAACTTTCTACAAAGCGGATCGTATCGGTAGCGTCACCAGGATAAGGTTTCTTTCCTATATCCATATACTACAAACCATTTAGGTTATCACTTAAGGCATGATCCACTTGTATGTCTCCACATACATGCTTAAATTAAAACGACAACCAGGAATCTTAGTTTATTGGTTTGTGGCAAATGCAAATAAAACATCTCATGTTTCATAGACATCAGTGAAGAAAATATTTCAAATTATTACATCACAAGCGTTTGTTCATACAAATGTTTACAAACTACAGATCCCTATGAGAGTTTAGGGCATCAACCCCAACACACTAAAGACCAGTAGCTGCACTCTTCAAACTATAGATATATTTCTGTGTCCATTGGATATAACCGATCAACAATACGATGGCCCTTCACAAATTGCTCGTAAGTACAGTAAGGCCAAATTATCGTTTTTCCCCCATAGTTACATCTAACTCCTTAAGTACCACTGATCTCTCTAATGAACAATAGATCATAATGCAACTATGACTAAACCCCTCTCAGACCAGGAGAGGGTGTGGTGCTACACTTCTAAACTTAGAATCAGCCCTTAAAGGAGAAATTTATCTACTTACTCCTACCTTGGGGAAGGAGTGAATTCCATATTATGTAGTTGTGTTCCCAACTTCCCAATCAGACGAATCCCTAAAATGGTAGGCTTGTTGAGTTGGGGATCTGGTCACTCTCACCCATACAAATCAAAGGAACGCCCTCATAGGCAGGAGCTCACAACTAACTCAAGACTCAGGTCATGTTACCTATATTCATCCAGGTGAAATGTAAGTCTCCATTATGAACGACGTTATATAAAGAGACTCAACATTTCATGGTCTGATCTTATACAAACTCCTTTGTATAGAATATCCCCGCTCCCATGTCTATACATGAATGATCAAGATCAGATCATTTGTAGCACTTTACAATAATTGTAACACCTACAAAGCGGACCATACTCGTAGTGTCACCAGGATAAGGTACCTAGCCTTATCCATCCACTAAAGACCATTTAGGTTATCACTTAAACATGATCCACCCGTATATCTTTACATAAATGTTTAAGTTACAAAGATAACCTTGGATATTAGTTTATTGGTTGTGGTTAATACAACTAAGATATCATATATTTTATAGACAATGAATTTTAATAAAATACCATATATTTCATTAAATACACAATGAATTTGTTTGATAATTTTTACAAACTATAGGACCTTACGAGATTTAGGGCATCGACCCCAACAATAATATGATTTCCATGAAAATTTTAGATAATTCAACAATTGAGTAATACAAATCATTGCCAAGTACAGAACAACTGTGAAAGAATATCGATTAAGATCTTTTAACAGAACTTTGTGCTTTATTAGCAGTATGATCGTGTCCATCACCTACATCGCGTACAAGTATAGAACGATAACCACACATAAATCTGATTTAACACAATAAACATGATGTCACACATGTAAAACACTCTGTAATTAAAAAATGACATACATCATTATGGACCCAAGTGCCAAGTGTGTGCATATCCTCTAGGGTTAATTCTTAATGAAACCACTCATCGACAACCTACACTTGCGAACCTCGTTTTATTTTTATCATCAGCCAATCACCGAATAACTTTCACTTTAGCAGTAGTCTTTGATTGTGTAAAGGATGATACATCATTTCTGAACCAGATTTACCATGCACTTCAATTATCTTACCAACCACATCATCCACTGAAAGAACGATATATGTAATTTCATTGTTGGTTGGCTCTAATGATTCCATACTAGTAGGTGATATCTTAGTCTTCTTACATCGATCGTCCTGTTTCATAAATGGTCGTTTGTGAATAACCTACCATAAACAATTATAGTAATTGATTTCAAAGGTCAAATATGAAACATTGCCTTCACAGAAGAGAATTCACTAAGCAAACATAACTTAATCCATATATTACCTTGGCTGGAATGAATGGCATAAACATTGTCTTGGAATGGAGGTTCAACTTTACTACATTTACCGGTAGCGACCATATTACAGTTCTACCGCTACTAATTAATTGATATTGATTTATTGATATATCCTTCTTCCTATTGACTTACTGCTATATGACCTAAGTGACATGGCCGTCAACGAAGTACACAATGACACTGATAGACGATAAGAAAGTTGATTTCTACGTCAATAAGTTTAAATAGAACATATAAAAAATCAAATAGAGTCTATACAAGTATCGATGAACGAATGGAATGTTAAATAAACTAGTGTGGCCTAATTAATGACAACTTTGTACTACTTGAAAAGTAACAGAAGCAGACATGCAAGTTCCAACTTCGAACAATATTGAAACGTATACATTCCTCGAAACTCTAATTGTATGTGTTATAAACAGTTGATCAAAGATGATTATCGGTTAAAACGTAAAAAATCAAAGTAAAAAGCAGAATATATTACATTTACATGAGGAGGAGTGAACAAATGATTGATGAATACTGAAAAATGGAAATCGGAATCAGAATGGTGAGGAAGTAAAGAAGTGTGGGTTAAAAAAGTCGACAGGTTGTTTGAAATGGGGTGAATGACGGTATCCAATGTTGTTAATCACAAATGGCGTGATGACGCTACTTTTTTCATTTTCGTTCCACCTTTGAATTAATTATTTGAAATAAACAATCTCAATCACAATCATATTACTTTTAAAAAATTAGATGAGTAAACACTAACAATCACAATCACATTGGTTTACAATTGAGGCCCATTTTGATTGATGGTCCAATTGGAATCAAACTAAATTACACTATTTTTCGTTCCCCCATCTAAATGTGGCCTAAAATGTTAGAGATTCAACTTTTCTTTCTTCCCTGACATATTGTTGAACAAGAAAACAGTAATAAAATGATCTACTCACCTAACAACTGCGTGTACACACATTTAGAGGTTGAATGTTCAAATCTTCATTTTAATGTTTATTATTATGGTAAAAACACCAATAGCACACATCTATATTTTGAGGTCAAATGTTCAAATCCTCATATTAACATTTATTATTATGGTAAAAACACCAATAGCATGCTTTATACACGATAGAAAAATGGTTTATAGATGATATACTTTATTAACGATAAAGAGTTGGCACGTATTTAGTGATATACAAAATAAAAAAGTATTTGTGATATCAATAAATGATTTTTTATGTCGACGGAAATATTGAGTTCTTAATTTTACATAAATTTTGATGGAAATATCGATAAAATTTCTATTTTTATGGATATTTCTGGAAAAAAATATAAAATCAAAAGAATAAAAAAATAATTTAAATTAGTAAATAAATATTTTATAATTTTTAAATAAGTCAACATGTCTAGTATCTATATTATATTTATATTAATGATATTTTGTTGCTTAATTATTATGTTCCGTGGATTTTTCTATAATATAATGGATTCACCCTATGGAAACATAAAAATATTCGATGGACATATCGACATGTCGATAAAAATTTAATACTGTGATTATAATTTTATAAATATACTAATATAGTAGCTACTAATTAATCAATAATTCAAATGTCTAAAAAGGACATTGTGATCTTTTTGAGTTTTATATGTAAATGATGGGTAGCTCATTTTCATTAGGTTTCTTTCTATCATAGTCATCTTAACTTCAATTCCATTCTGCATTGTTTGGCTCCACATCGCTTTTGGAATTGGCTTGATCATGTAGGACAATTTAGGGTCCGTTTGATAACGTTTTTATTTTCCGTTTTCTATTCCTTATTTTTTTTGTTTCATGTTTATTGTATTTTATGAATTAGAAACAGAAATATGTTTGATAACTATTTCTATTTCCTGTTTCTTCAAAAAAAAAAAAAAAAACAACAGAAACAGAAAATTGTTTGGTAACTGTAAATTGAAAAATATTAAAATCTGAAAAATTGAAAATTGAAAATTGAAAATAATATATAAATAAAGGAAATTTTAAAAATGTATAATTACAAAACAAAAGAAATGTAATATAGAAAATAGATTCTTAAAAAAAAAAAAAAAAAAAAAAAAAAAAAAAAAAAAAAAGGGCTTCAGATGGGATTCGATCTCATGACTAGCTAAACAAAACTGAAAACCTTGGGGAGATGTCCAGAGGGCAAAGCGGGGGCGGGGAGACCATTTCCCATCCCCGTGAAATTTCTACGAGGAATTCGCCATGGGGATCGGGGCAGGGATAACATTTTCGTTTTCCATTTTTCGTTTCCTGTTCCTTATTTCTTGTTCCATGTTTATTGTATTTTATGAATTAGAAACAGAAATATGTTTGACAACTATTTCTATTTCCTGTTTTTTAGGGAAAAAAATAGAAATAGAAAATTGTTATATAACTGTAAATTGAAAAATATTGAAATCTAGAAAATTGAAAATAATATATAAATAAAGGAAATTTAAAAAATGTATAATTAAAAAAAACAAAAGAAATGTAATATAGAAAATAGGTTCTTAAAAAAAAAAAAAAAAGCTTAAGATGGGATTCGATCTCATGACTATCTAAAGAAAACTGAAAACCTTGGGGAGATATCCACGGCGCAAGGCGGGGTCGGGGAGACCATTCCCCGTCCCCGTAAAATTTACCACGGGGATCGGTGTGGGGATTCCCTGCCGAAAATTTTTTCTCATTATCTTTTCTTTTCTAATTAATTTAAATTACTAATGTGAGTAAAAATTATTCAATAAATTTTTTATTATAATTAGTTTTATATGACAATTTGAATTTAAAGATAAATTACTCAAATTCTGGACTAAAAAACTAATTAATTTTTTTTTAGAAAGAAATAAATATAAATCAAATTATTCACATATATGATCTAAATTTAAATATTCAATATAAACATATTCATTATCTTTTCCAATAAATAATCAAATTTGAAATTTAAATGTAAGATTTATATAATAATAATAACATAACATTAGATAATTATACTAAATAAATATGTAAAAGCTAATTGGAACGTGGACGGGCAAAAGGGCGGGGGATGCATTCCCCATCCCCATCCCCGTTTAGCTTATGGGGAGTTTTTTTCTCCCACTCCCTCCCCCATTCCTCGCCTAATCGGGGAATTCCCGCCCCATCCCCCTGGAAAAATTAGACATCCCTACGTAATACCAATAGTCCAAAAAGATGGTTGTTTGTGCATGGCAAAATTTTAATAGAATAAGAATAGAAGAAACGACTTTTTATAGTTTCTCAAATTTGACCTCTTTTTAGAAATATTTCCCAAAATTTAGAAACAAGAAACATGAACAATGAACAGTTATCAAACAAGTCCATTTCTTAGAAAATGAGAAACAAAAATAGGAAACAAGAAACAAAAACATTTTCTTAGCTTCTTCTTCTCATAATGAAATTACCATTAAAAATATTTATTTTTATTATTATAAATAAATTAAATTAAATTAAATATGAAAAAAGAAAAAGAAAGAAAAAGAAAAAGACATCATGTTCCATGCTTGCGTTATTGACTTTGGGGGAAAATCTTTCCCACTAGTCTTGTCTTCACATTCACAACACATCACACCTAGGAATTAAAGGAAACTTGGTCTCAAATCGTTCTTTTTTATCACGTTTAAAAGACTTCTAATTAATTAATTTTACTTTTGAAAACTACACTTGTCCTTTACTCTAAAAAAAATGAACTTTTTAATACATATACAAAATAATCAAATGAACTTTCGTGTCTATTTCCTATTTTACATTAAGAAAAAGTTAAGATCGTTTAATTTAATTATATGATTTCGTATTTTAAATAATATACTGCAATCTTTATCATCCTATACTTTTTAGAAATTTTTTGCATGTACAAATTTGGCATGAAGCACATCCTTTTTGTTCATATATCTCATCAACTTATTCACTTAAATCAAAAGAGTTTTATTACATATATGCTTAGTTAAATGTCGGATATTTGGCCAAAACCAGATGTAAATATGTGTGTTTTTTTGTTTTTTTTCAAAACCATAAAAAAAAAAGGTTAGCAACAAGAATAAAAATAATTCTTTATACAAAATTTAAACATTTGTAAAAAAAAGATTTAGGAAAGAAAAAAAAACGTAAAATAAAAATTGAAAAAAAGTAAGTTTGTTATAATTTCTCACTTATTGTATGTGTATGACATCATCCAAATTTGCATGCATGATACATGATACATCACAATTTTTTCTTCCTTTCTTCTCTTTTAAATTCAAAAATGCAATCAATGTATGCCATGTAGATTTAGTCTTTACTTAATTTTTATTATCTGAACTGATAATCACTTTGGGGATTCGTCTGATTTGGGAGCTGGGAACTCAGCTACACAAGATGGAATTCACTCCTTCCCCAAAGCAGGGGTAAGTAGATAGATTGCTCCTTTAAGAGTTGATTCCGAGGCTTGAACGATGTGACGCCACGTACCTTCTCATGGCCCGAGAGATGTCCACACTATGTTGTATTATTCATTAGAGAGATCAGTGGTACTTAAGAAATTAGATGTAACTACAAAGGAAAAACGGTAAATTGGCCCAGCTGTACTTACGAGCATCTGTAAAGGGTTATTGTACTGTTGATTGGTTATATCCGATGAACACAGAAATATATCTGTGGTGAGAAGAGTGCAGTTGTCGGTCTTTAGTGGAATGCCTCGCAGTTAATAGATGGTGGATCTCGTGGCTAAAGAGTTTAGTCAGCTATTCATGTACCGTTGGAGCTTTGAGCCATAGGTCCATAAGGTCCCCTTGGTAGCTCAATGGATTCAACTTGAGAATCAGTTTTTGGGTCAGTTTGAAATATTCAAATTGACAAGAGGAAGTTCGATTATATATGATATGATTGAACTAGTCAATTATATATGATATAGTTGACATGATGTATGAGATTCATTAATTTGAGGAAAATGATATAAATATGATTTATATCTAGTGGAGGAGAAAAAGACTATGGTTAATGTATTGCATATAATGTGATACTAAACCATAGGTTAATGAATATAATATGATTATATTTATTATTTAACTTTAACAATTATAGGATAATTGTGACGACTTTTTCTCCGTAACCGAATGATAGTGGGAGGTTGCATTCAGTTTTCGTAACTGAAGGATAAAATGAAAATTGTTTTCATTTTGCATAGAGATTAGCATTCACTCACGTTTTGTGTATACTGCCTATCGCATAGCAAATTGAGAGCATACACGATAGCTCAACATTTCTAAATGATCGTATACACGCGCGCAGTTTACTAAACGATTGCATAGATTTTGCTAAACGATCGTCTAGCTCTTTTCTAAACGATCGCGCGCCCGAGCGTTTACTAAACGATCGTCTATACGATCGCGACCTTTTTACTAAACGATCGTGTACCTCTACCTAAATAATCAAGCATCGTCTGTACAATAGACACTCGATATTCTTCCACTTGCTTGGTCGTGGTATACGATTGGCTTTTCCTCCTTCCCTCTACCAAATCCAACAGAGCCCACACCTCCTGGATTCTCACACGGAGAATACCAAGGGTTCCAAGTGATGGTGTCTTCCTTGCTACCATGTTCGTGAGGAGGCCGTTCGTAGGTAGACGATTTGGTAGACGATTGCTTGGACGTTCTCAGCGAGAGTGAGAGTAGCAGTCCTTAGACGAGAGCGAGATTTTGGTAAATAAGGGTTCTTCAACTGTTACGTATCTTCTCTCTTTGTTATTTAAATTTCAAAGCATGCCTGTAATTTATTGTATATTGCATAACTAGTTTGTTTGATTATGAATGTGGTAATTCTGTCACAATGAGTTTGGAACGATCTTGCTTCCGCCCAGAGGTACTCTCTAATAAGAGTTCCTTCAAGAACAACTATGAAAGAATGTCGATTAAGATCTTTTATCCGAACTTTTTGCTTTATTAGCAACATGATCATGTCCATCACCTGCATCGTGTACATGTATACAACAATAACCACACATAAATCTGATTTAACACAATAAACATGATGTAAGACATGTAAAACACTCTGTAATTAAAAAATCACAGACATCACTATGGACCCAAGTGCCAAATGTGTGCCGTTAATTCTTAATGAAACCACTCATCATCCACCTACACTTGCGAACCTCGTTTTTATTTTTTTCATAAGCCAACCACAGAATAACTTTCACTCTAGCAGTAGTCGAAAGATTGTGTAAAGGATGATACATCATTTTTTAATCAAATTTACCATGCACTTCAATTATCTTACCAATCGCATCGTCCACTAAAAAAACGATGTATGTAATTTCATTGTTGGTTGGCTCTGATGATTCCATACTAGTAGGTGATATCTTAGTCTTCTTACATCGATCATCCTGTTTCATAGACAGTCGTTTGCGAATAACCTACCATAAACAATCATAGTAATTGATTTCAAAGGTCAAATATGAGACATTGCCTCACATAACATAATTCACTATTGCCTCACATAACATAATTCACTAAACAAATGTAACTCAATCCATATATTACCTTGGGTGGGACGAACGGCATAGACGTTGTCTTGGAACGAAGATTCGATAGTCCCAATATAGGTTCCTTCCTCTTTGTTGGCTTTGTAGGAGGTATGTGTAATTTACGCTGCTTAACCATTCCTATACTCTTCCTAGTCATCGACACCTATAAATATAATATGAGTGAGGCAATTTTCATATACTGAAAGAAAAAACTTAACATCATGAGAACGTATAATTGAAAGAATGAAAATCCTTACACCACATGCCACATCTTTGGATTGAATTTTCGTCTCTTGAGTGGCCACATGGTCACTCAAATGTGTGTGTTATGAGTTAGAAACATTTGGGGCAAGTTAAAGCATTGTATTTGAGGGAAGGGAGAATACTCATTCACTATTTTCGGATGGACCTAAATGTGGTCAAGTTGATGGTGGGTTGACCATAGGAACTCTCTCTGGTGATTTACTAAAGGACGGATCCTGTGCTTCCAAAAAGTTCTAAAATTCATCATCATTGGGTTCATTCATCTAAACTTCGGGTCTAATTATGAGGCCAACTAGTTGTTGGCATTGTGTATTAATAGAAAAGTGGTTTACAATGTCCAATATTTGAAGTGAGCCAGTGGCATATAATGGTTGTAATTCAAATGTTGTGTCATTAACATCTGATTCATGTCTCATCACTATGGGATAATCTTCTTCTTGTAGTCCAAACCTACTTGATTCAGTCGTAGGTGATAGAGATCGAGCATCAAACTCAGTTGGGATTTGATTCTTATTATGAATGGAGTGGATTGGATCACACCCAACCTGTGAATTGTTGTCAACCTTTTGTAAAAGAATGGGATTATCATGTGAAACGGATTGAGGTTTTTCTAAGGTAGAGGGGTCTTCTATGGTTGTTCTGTACACTTGTATTGATGGGTTGAGGAAGAGAAGGTTGTAGTTGTGGGTCAAATTCTTTAGCAAAACGTGGGGACTAGATTCATTACAGAGCTAACATAATTTTCAACAAGGTTCTCATCACTATTACAGTTTGGAGATATTGCTCGGGGAATCGGGATCGTATGGGGATTGATGCATTGAGGATTCTGGCTAGTGAAGAAGAATTCTTTAACCTAGTTACAACAATGTCACGAATTAGGACCTTATTAATAGAAAATAATGTATTAATAGTTTAACATCCAAAGATATAGGTATTAAGGTTACCTTTGAGATTAAATAAGTCAATAAATTCTTGTATTGACCGCATGCAATCGAACATATCCGATATCATGCTCATCATAGCATTCATTTTATTATTCATCTCATTCCAACTATCACTGATTTACAAAGGTGATACTCTAAAGCAGTGAACCTATTATCGTCAGAGGTAGACACTGATGGTACCCATCCTACAGATGGCTGCTCCATGCCACTACTACTTGCTGGCATGGAAGAAGGCACGGTGGCAAGATTGTGTGGGGGATCATCTGTGGAATAATCTTGCAAGTTTGCATCAACGTTGACTATATTATGCAAAGAAACAGGAGGATGAGAAGGAACAAGTTCGGATACAACACGTTTAATAGCAACATTTGCATTCTTGATATGGGATAGGCTCGTATACTGTACGGGAAACTATTGTTCTTAGGAAATCTTGTAACGAGATTGTGTCATTGCTTATCTGGAAATTTTGATTTCCATGAAATTCAGTTAGCAAACAACACATTTCATAAACTTTTCTACATTTACCGATACCGACTATATTACAGTTCTACCGCTACTGATTAATTTGTATCGATTTATTGATATATCCTTCTTACTATTGACTTACTGTTATATGACCAAATCGACATGACCGTCAATGAAGCACACAATGACACTGATAGATGATAAGAAAGTTGATTTTTACGTTGATAAGTTTAACTAAAATATATAAAAAATCAAATAGAGTCGGTATGAGTATCGATGAATAAATGGAATACTAAATAAACTAATGTGACCAGATTAATGGCAACTTTGTACTACTTGAAAAGTAATAACATCATACATGCAAGTTCTAGCTTCGAACAATATTGAAATGTAAACATTCCTCGAAGCCCTAATTGTATATGTTATAAACAGTTAATCGAAGACGATTGTCAATTAAAACGTAAAAAATCAAAGTAAAAAGTAGAATATGTTACACTTACATGAGGACAAGTGAACAAATGATCGATGAACACTGAAAAATGGAAAGCAGAAGCGGAATGGTGAGAAGTAAAGAAGTGTAGGTTAAAACAGTCGACAGATTATTTGAAATTGGGTCAATGGCGGTGTTTGATGTTGTTAATCACAAATGGCGTGACGACACTAGTATTGTCATTTTCATTCCACATTTGAATTAATGGTTTGAAATAAACAACGTCAATCACAATCATATTTCTTTTGAAAAATTAGATGAGTAAACACTGATAATCACAATCACACTGGTTTACAATTAAGGCTCATTTCGATCGATGGTCCAATTGGAATCAACCTAAATTACACCATTTTTCATTCCCCCATCTAAATGTGGCCTAAAATGTAAGAGATTCAACTTTTCTTTCTTCCCTGACACATTGTTGAACCAAAACAAGTAATAAAAATTATCTACTCACCTAACAAGTGCGTGCACATACATTTTGAGGTCGAATGTTAAAATCTTCACTTTAACATTTATTATTATGGTAAAAACACCAATAGCACACATCTATATTTTGAGGGAAAATGTTCAAATCCCCATATTAACATTTATTATTATGGTAAAAACACCAATAGCATGCTTTATACACAATAGAAAAATGGTGTATAGATGATATACTTTATTAGTGATAAAGAGTTGGTACGTATTTAGTAATATACAAAATAAAAAAGTATTTTTGATATCAATAAATGATTTTTGATGTTGACGGAAATATTGAGTTCTTAATTTTATGGAAATTTTAATGGAAATGTCGAGAAAATTTTGATTTCTATGGATATTTCTGGAAAAAAAATATAGAATCAAAAATTTTAAAAAATAATTTAAATTGGTAAATAAACATTTTATAATTTTCATTTTATAATTTTTAAACAAGTTATCATGTCTAGTATTTATATTAGTGATATTTCATTACTTAATTATTATGTTTCGAAGATTTTTCTATGATATAATGGATTCACCCCTTATTTTCATATCGAATATGGAAACATAGAAATATTTGATGGACATATCGACATGTCAATAAAAATTTAATACTATGATTATAATTTTGTAAATATACTAATATAGTAGCCACTAATGAATCAATAATTCAAATGTCTAAAAAGGACACTGTGATCTTTTTGAGTTTTATATGTAAATTATGGGTAGCTCATTTTCGTTAGGTTTCTTTCTATCATATTCATCTTAACTTCAATTCCACAATTTATTGTTTGGCTCCACATGGCTTTTGGAATTGGCTTGATCATGTAGGGCAATTTAGGGCCCGTTTGATTACGTTTTCGTTTCTCGTTTTCAATTTCCTATTTCTTATTTCTTGTTTCATGTTTATTGTATTTTATGAAGAAACAGAAATATGTTTGACAACTATTTCTATTTCCTGTTTCTTGAAAAAAAAAAAATAGAAACAGAAAATTGTTGATAATTGTAAATTGAAAAATATTGAAATTTGAAAAATTGAAAATAATATATAAATAAAGAAAATTTAAAAAATATATAATTAAAAAAACAAAAGAAATGTAATATAGAAAATAGATTCTTAAAAAAAACGCTTCAGATGGGATTCGATCTCATGACTAGCTAAAGAAAACTGAAAACCTTGGACATCTAACACTAGAGATGTCCATGTGGCGAGGCGGGGTCGGGGAGGCCATTCCCCATCTCCGTGAAATTTCCCACACGAGTCGGGGATCGATTCCCCACGAGGAATTTTTTTCCATTATTATTATTATTATTATTTTTTGTAAAAAGCCAATTAATTTAAATCAGTAAATTTTAATTAAATAATTAACTTTATCACTAAATTGTTTATGATGGTTAGTTTTATATGACAATTTGAATTTAAAGATAAATTACTCAAATTTAGCCTAAAAAAGCTAATTAATTTTATTTTGGTAGAAAGAAATAAATATAAATCAAATTATTCACATATATAATCTAAATTTAAATATTTAATTTAAACATATTCATTATTTTTTCCAATAAATAATCAAATTTAAAATTTAAATGTAATATTTATATAATAATAATAATAACATAATATTAGATAACTATACTAAATAAATATGTAAAANATGGAAAATTTTTTCCTCACTCCTTTCCCCATTCCCCACCTAATTGGGAAATCCCTATCCCGTTTGGGGTGGAGTCCCATAGGACTCATCCCCGTGCGAAAATTGGACATCTCTACTTAATACCAATAGACCAAAAAGATGGTTGTTTGTGATGACAAAATTTTAATAGAATAAAAACAGGAGAAACTTGACCTCTTTTTGAAAATGTTTCTTAAAATTTAGAAATAAGAAATGGAAACCGTTATTAAACTAGTGCTCTTATTAAAAAATAAGGAACAAAAATAGAAAAGAAGAAACAAAAACACTCTCTTACCTTCTTCTCAGGAATGAAATAACCATTGAAAATTATTATTATTATTATAAATTAATTAAATTAAATTAAATTTGAAAAAAAAAAAGAAAAGAAAAGAAAAGAAAGAAAAAGAAAAAGACGTCATGTTGCATGCTTGTGTTCTTAACTTTATGGGGGAAAACCGTTCCCACTAGTCTTGTGTTCACATTCCCATCACATCACACCTAGGAATTAAAGTAAACTTGCTCTACAAATCGTTTACTTCTTTATCACGTTTAGAAGACTTCTAATTAATTAATCTTACTTTTGAAAATTACACTTTTCCTTTAGTCTAAAAAACAATTGAATTTTTTAATACATATACAAAATAATCAAATGAACTTTCGTGTCTCTTTCCTATTTAACATTAAGAAAAAGTTATCATTTAATTTAATTATATGATTACGTATTTTAAATAATATGCTGCAATCTTTATCATCCTATACTTTTTAGAAATTTTTTGTATGTACAAATTTGGCATGAAGCACATCTTTTTGTTCATATATCTCATCAACTTATTCACTTAAATCAAAAGAGTTTTATTACATATGTACTAAGCTAAATGTCGGATGTTTCGCCAAAACCAGATGTAAATGTGTTTTTTTTTTTCCAAAACCATAAAAGAAAGGTTTGCAACAAAAATAAAAATAACTTTTTATACAAAATTTAAACATTAAGGAAACATTTGGGGTAAGGGTTATCATCAAAATATAATAACCACCTCTTGCTATAGTAAAAACTATTTCAAAACTTCTAAATAATTACCGTCAACTATTTCAAAATCCCCATTTACTACAGTATTTAATATTTAGTATTTACTATAGTTTTTACTATTTTACATTTATCAATTTTTTTATTATCTGCTATAGTGTTTACTATTTTGTTCTCAAATTAAAATAGTTTATATCTCAAACAAATACTATTATAATCCAAACTAAAATAGGTTACACTCCGACACAATGCCTCCTAAATATAAAAAGATTTTAGGAAAGAAAAAAAGAACGTAAAATAAAAATTGAAAAAAAAAAGTTTGTTATAATTTCTCTCTTATTGTATGTGCATGACATCATCCACATTTGGATGCATGATACATCACAATTTTTTCTTCCTCTCTTCTCTTTTAAATTCAAAAATGCAATCAAAGTATGCCACGTAGGTTTAGTCTTTACTTAATTTTTATTATTTGAACTGGTAATCACTAAAAGCAACCGACTTTTTTAATTAAAAACGATAGACTGTTCATGTTGCAACCCAAATTCAGTTTTACGTTCCTGATTTTAATGTAGGAAATATATATTTGGCAAACAATCCTCTATTTTTTAAAATTATTTTGGATTCTATGATCTAAATAATGTAAATTTTAAAAACAACAATTTTATGTTTTCATTATATCCAAAATTTGAATTTTAAATTTTAGAAGGTAAGGTTGTATGAAATAAAGATTAAAAATATTTAGAAATATAGTATGTCATATTATAAATTCAATTTAATTTTTTAAAAAAATTAAAATATGTATTATGAATTAAATTTGATTAAATTCCAAATTTGGTCTTGGATAAAATTAAAACAATGTGGTAAATTCTAACTATAACCCATGAGACTTATATTTTGTTGTTGTTGTGGTCGTCATTGTCATCTTTGATAATGACTATAAAGAATAGAAATTATTATATTTCAAAGTGGAAAAGAAAAATATTTCCAATTATATCAAATCTAACTCTAAATTTTCAATTCATCAAATTGCTCTTAAAACTTAATTATTGCAATCTTAAATCTTAAAGTTTAGAAATTGTTGTCTTTTTAACCATCTAACTGTTCTCATTCCAAATATCGTTAAAACGATCTTTTTTTCTTATATGAAATTAATAAATTTTTTAAGGAAAAACAACAATAGATTTTGACTAGGCAAGGCAAAAGGAGAAGAATGCTGTGTTATTCTCTTCATTGTATACATTATTTACAGACCCTTGGGTCATTTATACAGGATGACCTCAATTAGTGCAAAATAAATAAATCAGAGAAAAAATAAGGAATATACACATGTCACAACACTAGAAGAATTTCGGACTTTAATGTCGGTTTATAGTGTTATTAAAATCCTTTAATATCGGTTGCCTTTAATGCCGATTTTAAAACCGACGTTAAAGGGCTTCAATAACACAGTCTTCAATATCGGTTGCAACTGACATTAAAGGACTTCGGTGAAATTTCCAACCGACATTGAAGCCCAAATCTGTCCGTTTTTTTTTAAATTCCATTGCCGAATCCATTTTTTTGGCCAATAAATTAAAAACGACATTATATGTCTCGTGTTGGGTCAGGAAATGTCCGTCATTGTTTTATATTAAAAAGTATAAAAAAATTTGCATGGCAAGCCCTGATATTTGTCTTCCACCTATGAATTTATCCACCAACATTTGCATAACAATACCAGAACCAGACTTTCATAGAATACTTACACCAAAGCCATCATTTCTCTTATTCACAAATATCAATTAGTACTAATTCCATGAATACTTAACACCGAATACCCCATGAATACAAAAAATATATTATACATAAATCTTTCAATAATAAACAAATCATGTCTTCCACCTATGAATTTATCCACAAACAAGAATCACAATACCAGAACCAGACTTTCATAGAATACTTACTCCAAGCCATCATTTCTCTCATTCATAAATATCAATTAGTACTAATTCCATTCACAAAGATCATGGTTAGATAAATTTACATTCATTCTAAGGTAGCATTTACATTCTATTGAGACAAAAAAACAAGAATTACATCCTTACACAAAACAGTCAACAAAACTTGCCCATTAGGTTCGAATTACGTCAATCTCTCCTTGTGTATATGCATCTTTTGTATTGAACTACAAAAAGGGAAAAAAAAATTCAACATAAGTTTACGTCAATTTATTAAATTAAAGCTAGTACTACATAAAAAATAAATAATTTACGTACAGGGCTAGTAATGGGAGTAGTAGGATTATGCACTATTTCGTGTATATACTTTTGCACATAGTACCCACATCCTATAAAATCTAATTGACGAGGGCACTGCATATAAAGAAGTTGAAAACAATTGTTAAATTGTTATAAAAAAGTCGAATTAACATAAATTGTTAAAAAATAAATGCAAATTTACCTTTACAGGTTTCCATTTTGGAGAAGACCGATGGTGTTGGAGATCGTGCTTGGCTTGCCATGTTTTCAATCCACTAAATAGTTTAAAAACATTAGTTAAACATAAATACTTCAATTAAGAGCCAAGAAAGTTCAATTACACTTACATATTTATAACTCCATGAAAATCCTCTTGAACCTTACTTCGAAGAGAGTCCAAAACATAAACACAATTTTCTTGTAGATTGATTACAATCAATATCCAATGATAACTATAATAAGCAACAATTTTGAAATATTAGTACGTGTATAATGCAAATTAAAAATAACTTAAGAACTTGTATCTACTTACCTTGTGTTATATGGAATGAGGACTAATTAGTCTAAATTAGTCAATTCTATTGATTGGGTAAATTTCTGGATTGGATATCTTGAGACTTTACGTGTGGCGATATTCTTGCTTGATCAATTATAATAATAAAAAAAAAAATCTTCGTAATATCACGATCACACTCATCCCAAAGATACCTAAACAAAGTAAAAGTTATTATTTATAAACATGAAACAAAGTATATATGAGTGAATCTAGATGAGTAATACTTACGCAATGTATGTCAAAATACACATGTAGCCTATTTCAACCATATTACAATATTGGATCAGATCATCGCAGCCTAAATAAATAAATATGTCTCTTCCACATATATGCTCGTCCAAAGTGATACGGATCATGTCTACATCATTTATATTATGCAGGGCATGTCCGTTCAATAGTTTGATAGTACCATTAGCGTTAGTATATTTGGAGGACTGGTTGAAGCTCTTAATTAGTGAATGGTCCTACCATAACCAAAGTTACAAAAATTCAAAGTAGGAAAAATAATAAATAACCAAACTCATATACTGAAAAAGAAACATACTTTTTTCTCGTCAACCATAACTACAAGTTTACGAGGCCATTTTACGAAGTTGCCCATTGCTTGCTTTAAGAACTCTATTTTATCCTTCACAGGAATTGGTATAGGCAAATCTTCTCCAATGACAATGTTAATCAGAACTTTAACAGTTAAGCATGACACATCATCATCAAATGTTGTGGCTACTGCAACAATATTATCTACAGTTCTTATAGCTAAGTAGCATGGTGTCCCCTTAACAAATTTAAGAGAACTTATGTCATGTATGGTTAAGCACGCAATATGATTAAAATTTAAAAGTCACAATAAATAAATTACCTTCAAATCTTCTTTAGACATCTTCTCCGTATCTTCTTCTTCAGATGCATTTAGTGCAACACTTCCAACAGATGATTTGAACTGATGAGATTGTTTGTTGTGAGTTCTTTCTCTTGACACTTTACCATGTCGAACATTTTTTTTGACTAGAGCCTCCTTCAATTTCTTGGCTCATAGAGGGCTTTGGTTTTACTAATTTGAAATATTGAGAATAGGAAACAAAATCACCCATTCCTCCAACATGTCCCCAATGTTCTTCCGTACCCAATGCTTCGGTGAGAACATTTTCACCTTCATGAACTTCAGCCAATTTATCTTGTAAAATATATTACAATTTTCACACAATATCTATATCATCACAAATTCCAAACATTATATATATGTCATCTTAAACTTTGCACAATATATACTTACAATCTGATTGGTACATTCTCGAGTAACTTCATCAAAGTATTCATTATTCTTTCCTTTTCTTGCTTCTTTCCATAAAGTCACCCGATAAGAAGGGTCATTCGATAGGTTCTACATGACCATACATATTTCATTAGCATAAACATATTAGAATAAAAGATTTAATTTAAGTCAAATAACTAATTAATTCTTGGGCAAGATTCGCATAGCCCTTTCGAGAAATGTGGTGATTATATACACATTTTGCACGTCTTTTATTTTGAAGACGACTGATTTTCTGTACAACAAATCTAGTTGAAGTTACCTATCAAAACAATGATAATGTTGACATGTAATTTATTGTGAATAACTTACCTCCCATTCTTCACTCAATCATTCATTGATGAACGATGTCCAATGATCTTGCTTTATATGAGAATATTGTTGGGGTGGAAATTGCAAGATCGAGAGTTCATCCTTAAATGGAAGTATGAATTTTTGAGTCAACATTGTCTTGAAAGTCCGAAACTTCCTAGATGCAGACATTAGTACAATGTTTGGACTTAGAGTCCACATTGAACGACATCTGCACAATGAAAAAATAAGTTAAACAATAAACTAGTAAACTACCATGAACATGAATTAATGTTCAGTTCCACCAAATATAATCAAGTCTTTATTCCATCCTTCGTTTTACGAGGAATATCAAGCAATGTGCCTATAAGATTTGCACATACATTCTTTTCAATGTGCATCACGTCTAAACAATGTCGTACGTCAAGATACTTCCAGTATTCTAACTCGAAAAGAATAGATTTTTTCTTCCAATAAGTTGAAGTGCTATCTCCACTGTTCTTTTCTTTTTTACTTTTCTTACCAAATGAATATTGATACTTACTTGTTTCTGCAAGAATTTCTTCCTCATTCAATGGTTCTGGACCAAATTTTAATTCTTGTGCGCCAATAAAAGCTTTCTTTTGTTTCCTATATGGATGATGGCGGGGTAGAAACTTGCGATGCCCGAGATATGCCATCTTCTTCCCTTTTGGTAAATAAGTGGATGAAGTATTCTCTCCACAAATTGGACATGCATGATATCCTTTAACTGTATAACCACACAAGTTATCATACGTAGGAAAATCATTAAATGGTCCATAATAAAATGGCTTAAGCATGAAACGTATTTGTTCTCCTGATGCATCATAACATTCCTACCCCATCTTTCCAAGTTTTATTAAGTCATCTACCTAACGGAGGTAAATAAACATCTATGTCATCTTCATGGTTGTTTAAAGGACCAGATAATTATGTGCAGTCCATATAAAAAAAAATTCGCTCATCACAAACATGAAGGTAGATTGTTACGTCACTAACATCACTGGCCAACAACATCGCTACTACTAAGATCTTCATGTGGATTTACCCATCTATCGAAAGAACAGAACAAGAATATCTAGGTTCTGATCCAAACTCTGAGCCAAAATTGTCCTATTTTTTCTACGAAGGGCATCTTTGGGATGTTTTAATAACGCATTTGTTTCCTTTTTTATTAGCATGCCATGCTCAATAACATTTTTTCTTTTACTTCGAAACATTCTTTCAAATCTGGAATTGGGGGAAATACCACATGACTTTTCTTGGGAATCTTAGCCCTTCGTTAAAATTTTTTTGAGCTTCCATCTGACGTAACCACAAATGGGGCATATATTTGCATTAGGGAGTTCTTTCTAAACTAAGAATTCAATCATCTGCATGCATGATTCTTTCTCGTACTTCATTCCAAGAGCTACCCCACATCGTTTTGTGCTTCATAAGTAGAAGTTGGAATTTCATTAGGACCAGGTAGTCATGAATTAAAATTCCAACAACTCAGTAAAACTCTTAATCGGCTCCATCAATTTAGATTTTTATTATATACTTTACCAATGTAGATATTTTGGAAAAAAGTTTACAATTTTGGGTACAATGGTTCTTCGCATCATCTAATAATCTTCAAAAATTATCAGATATTTCTACTAAAATAGTTATTAGTATGTAGCCTCAAACATTCCAATTGTGTTCATCAACAATCAACATCATTCTTACCAACTTCGTCTCTTTCACTAGTAGACACATTTTCATTGTTTCTCTTAATCGGTAATGATTCACCATGAAAATCCATGTCTGATAACTTTTGATTTTACCATTAAAAAATAAGTGGTCTCTTATTTTGTTCACAACTAGAGTTTTTGCATTCACACACTTCAAACATGGACAACTTCATGACATTCAGTAATTTTGACTGTTGTAGATCATTTTTAATAAACATCTCGACCCCTAAACCATATTCAGCTGACATTCTATTCATTTTCATCCATGACTTATCCATATTGTAAAATATGCAAAAACTTAATCTATAAAAAAAAAAAAAAAAAAAAAAAAAACAATAACAGGAAAATTTAAAAGCATAAAATTATGATTGTAAAATATGCTACATCAACAAATTTAGAACAAATAGACTTTTAAGATAAGCATCTTATAAATGTTACCTTGTACTTGTTATTAATGTTGTTATGAAGTCCTTTTTGTGTTGGGTGCACCTTCTCCACTTGTCAAGGTTCTTAAAACACGTCCAATGCAATCTTCCTATCTTCCTTCCAAATCTCCAAGAATCAAAATTTAGCCTTACAAGTCAAACTTGAACCTAACAAATGAAAAACTTCACTCAAAATCAAGTATTGAATCCAAACAAATATCACAATAAACCGTGTTCTTAGACCGTGTTTTGTATGAGTCAATATCAAGGACTCAGTTCCTATCAATGAAAAGAAAAGCCAAAAAACAAAAACTCAACAAAGTTCAAAATTCCATCAATCCAAACAAATATCCCAATAAACTGTGTCCTTAGAGTTAGACTCTTTCTATAAATACTTCAAGAAAAGCTAACGATGAATAAAATATCTAACATATGGAAACATATCACAAATCTAACATGTAGTTCTATGGAGCAATAACAAAATCTAAACATCCAACAATCAATCAATAGATCAAGATTTACACATAACAAAATTTAGGATTTACACATCTAAACATTTGTTCTTCTCCAAGCGATGTTCTTCAAGACCTATAGTATTTGGAAAAAGAGATTTCTCTAATACGAAATTAAATTTTGTTGCTTCTTCAAGTTCATAAAATGTTCTGAAACAATATAGAAACAATTGCATAACACTTCTATTTCTCAAAAATTACGAAATGACGCCACAAATCCCTATACTACCCTACGTGAAGAATGTCTAAAGAAACCTACAAAGAGAGTTTTGAAGTACTAAACTAGAACAAAAATCTTGAAGTAAACAAACCCAAATACCCATTTTGCCTCTTTCTTCTTTGAAAACAACACAATAACAAAAGTATGAGTACAATCTTAAATCATACAACATTTCAGTTTTAGGTTCTGAAAGTTACTATTTTACTGCATAGGATATGCACAGTATGAAACAAAGCATAAGATAGAACTTCTCCAAGTAACTTCATCAATGTTCTTGTCCAACAATACTTACATCCATCAGCTTTAAGGCTTATATCATACAATAATTGCAGTAAACGTTCCAAAAGCTTATTGACAAAATTGTGAAATCCTGTTTTCTTGGTTAAGTGAATCCAGAAAAATTTAGCAAAGGGTTCAAGCATTCTGCACAAAAATTTAATAGCAAAGATGGCTACATCTCCACCTTCCAAGTTATTTATATAAATTATGTGAAGAAACTCCAGCGTTGCCCAAAATTTGATGGAAGTTTATGAAACATGAAATCAAAGTGCTAAAGCACGAAACCCCATTACTGATGGACAAATCTGTTTGGATCGATAGATCTACTATCAATTGTAGAAATCCAAGCATCTAAATTATAGGGATTAAGTTCTAATTACAAACCATAGATATTAAATTTTAACTATATAACATTGGTTCCACCATGTACAAGTAAAACTATAACAACAAGAGTATTGGGATGGGTCAGTCCATTTTTCAAATTGAACCCCAATTTGTTCAACAGAAGCAGTAAAATACATGACAATGAACTCAATTAGGCATCAATTCATTTCAGTCAAATAATACAATGAGGTAACCAATTCTCATATTTCATCAAAGAGAAAATATATACTTGATTGGAGTCGAAATATCCTTTCAAACTTCCTTTGGACCATTTTCTTTCATTGATATTGGATCTATGGTTAGGGATGAAAGAGCAGATAGTTTATTGGATCTTGTGAGAATAATATATCACAAGTTGAAAAAAATGGATATAAGAAAATATCATACTAACGGACGCGATGGAGATCGGCCACGACAGAGACAACCCACTAGCAGAGATGACTGACGACCCACTGGCAGATTTGTACCCACGGCTACAGATCTGAACACTGACGCGATGGAGATCAACGTAGATCGATGGCAAACTTGATGGATGTAAATGCGATGGAGATCGACGGTTGGAGACTGAAGGACAACGGACGACAAACTTGATGGAGACTGACGAAGACCGACGGACGACCGACAGACAACCACAGACAGACAGACGGTGAAGGAGATCAGTTAGGTTTGGGTAAGAGAGAAATGGAGGTCGGCGCGCGCGATAGGGTAAAGATGAAAGGGTAAAAAGCGAATGTAAGTGTACTGTTTAATTTTTTAATAAAATAAGAAAAAAATAATAATTACACTAAAACCGACATTAAAGCCCATCTTCAATGTCGGTTTAAAACTGACATTAAAGATCCCTTTTTTTTAAAAAAAAAAAAATCGACATTATACATCCGATTTCACTTTTTCCAACCGACATTAAAGCTCGAAATTCTTCTAGTGCAAGATAATAGGAAAAGTCAATATTCCCGATAACAATCTTTTACCCTATGAAGCACAGATACTTCATGTGAGACAAAGAATCAGTATCAGACACGTATCAGATACTGATGCTTCCACATACTTTCCGCGATTTGACGTATATATACTTTCAGATACTTTCCAAATACGTATCTGACACGTGATTTGACGTATCTATTTCTATGCGTATTTTTTTTAAGAAAAAAGACAAGTAACTTATCTAATCTTTCCCAATGTAAAATTAGGCAACCTATTTAAAAAGCTCACTAATTGAGTCCAAAACTAAACTAAATAAAAATAAATAAAAAAATAACGGACCAAACCATAGACTAGAATAATCTAATCTCCATTTTCACATTTGAATCCCCACAAAATCCACTAAAATATAAGCCATTTGAATATTTTCAACAATAAGTTATTCGTTTATCTTCATACTTCTTTATCTAATCTTATTCTTTTTCTTTGCAATATAAGTCATTTTTCTATTACATTCTATTAACTATTGTACTTCAACATCTTAGATGTTGCTTTTTTGTATTATATTTCAGTATTTGTATTCTATTTTATGCTATTGTTATTAACTTGTATGCTAAATTTATCTATATTCTAGATTTTTTTTAAAAAACTATATATTTTCAACGTATCAGTATCCTCGTTTTTTAGAAATATATATATTAAAAAATATTTTTTAAAAAAATGACGCATCATTAGACATATCTGTATCTTAGTTTTTTAGAAATTGACGAAGATCATATCCGTATCGTGTAGTCGTATCCGTGTCTATGTTTTATAGCTTTCAACCAAGCGATGCTTCCTGAATTTTTTTTTTCCTTGATATTTCTTTTGCTCATCTGACTGTACTGGGTGATACATTTAGACTGAACTGGCTGGATATTTGACTTGTCAATGTGCGGAATCATTTCCTTAATAATCCAATGATGTATCTTCTCTTTTCATACAGTCAAAACATTGGACGTGCAGGATACTGCAATTTGATTTTTTTAAGTGGATGTTAGCCGTCATGAAAATGAAAATTAATAAAAACGAAGTTTCCTTGATTAATACTAAAAAAATCCTAATGAAGTCTGAAGAAATTCCATATAGCGACGAAAATGCTGAGTCCTTAAACAAAGACTTCCACTCTGTAACAAATCTCCATCGTCGCCGTCCTTCTTATTTAAAGCCCACCTCTCACCTCTTTCCCTCTTTACTTCTCTACCAAAAACCTTCTAATTCACACAAAACATGACCCCAACGGCAATGGGACAGCTCTGGACTAATGTCGGCTCTTTAATGGCGACCGTCATGTTTGTATGGGCAATTATTCAGCAATATTTCCCTTACCATCTCCGTGCCCATATCGAAAGATACGTCCACAAATTCATCGGTCTTCTCTACCCTTACATCACAATCACCTTCCCTGAACACACAGGCGAGCGTCTCAGGAAAAGTGAAGCCTTTACCGCCATCCAAAATTACCTCAGTTCAAGAAGCTCAATTCGGGCCAAACGGCTGAAAGCAGAGGCGGTCAAAGATAGCAAATCTTTGGTTCTTAGTATGGATGATAACGAAGAAGTTATTGATGAATTTCAAGGCATTAAGATTTGGTGGACTTCTAGTAAAACCGTGCCTAAAACACAGAGTATCTCTTATTACCCTGCTTCTGACGAGAGACGATTTTACAAGCTAACATTCCACCGGCGACACCGGGAAACCATTCTCGAGTCTTTTATTAACCATATTATGGAAGAAGGCAAGGCGGTGGAGCTCAAAAACCGGCAACGGAAGCTTTATATGAACAATTCCAACACGAATTGGTGGCATAAAAGTAGTTGGAGACATGTTCCTTTGGAGCACCCTGCAAATTTTCGAACTCTAGCTATGGATCCCAAGAAGAAACAAGAGATTGTGAATGATTTGGTAAAGTTTAAGAAGGGAAAAGAGTATTATGAGAAAGTGGGGAAGGCTTGGAAACGTGGGTATCTTCTGTACGGTCCACCGGGAACAGGAAAGTCCACCATGATCGCTGCCATGGCGAATTTCATGGAGTATGATGTTTATGATCTCGAGCTGACATCTGTTAAGGATAATACAGAGTTGAAGAAGCTGTTGATTGAGATTTCGAATAAATCGATTATTGTGATTGAGGATATTGATTGTTCGCTTGATCTTACTGGGCAACGGAAAAAGAAGAAAAAAGAGGAGGAAGATGAAGAGAAGAAGAAAGACATTGAGAAGAAGGTTAAAGACGAAGAGAATAAAGAGAGCAAAGTGACACTTTCTGGGTTGTTGAATTTCATCGATGGAATTTGGTCGGCGTGTGGTGGAGAGAGGTTGATTATTTTCACGACAAATCACAAGGAAAAGCTTGATGAAGCTTTGATTAGAAGAGGAAGAATGGACAAACATATAGAGATGTCATATTGTGGTTTTGAAGCATTCAAAGTTCTTGCTATGAATTACTTGGATGTTGAATGGGATGATTCGTATGACAGAATCCGGGAGTTGTTAGAGGAGACGGAAATGACTCCGGCGGACGTGGCGGAGAATTTGATGCCGAAATATGAAGGTGAAGAAACAGAGGAGTGTTTTAAGAGATTGATTGAAGCTCTAGAGAATGCAAAAGTTGCAGCGGAGAAGAAGAAAGCAGAGGAAGAAGCTGAAGCTGCAAAAAAGGCAGAGAAGGAGAAGGAAGAGAAGGAAAAAGAGGAGAAGAAGAAAGCTGAAGCTGCAGAAAAGGCTGAGAAGGAAAAAGAAACATCTGAGAAGAACAAAAATAATGAATGTAAATGCAATGGGGCTGCAACCAAACAAGTAAAGGAGAATGGTCACATGGAGAAAAAACAGAACGATTGAAGCATGATGCCAATATAGGGTGATGATTCATATCAACTTTAATTGATTGGATTATAATAGAAGATGGGCAAGTTTAGATTTGTGATGATTACTGGATTATAGTTGCATTGTGTGGACATATGATTGTTGTATTAATATGCTTGTTATATGAATTGATGTAAAATAATTTCAGCGTACTGGCCAATACTCACCAAATGGTCATATTCACTGTCATTGATTCTTTGTTTTTAGGGACAAATACAAAATGCCTATAATCTTGCTCTATTTCCCAGTTTAGACTCATAAAATGGATAACCATGGTAGAGTTAGACCAAAACGTCTCTAACCTGCTACGACTTGTAGGAATACAAGATTTCTGGAGAAATTGCCCCAATTGAGCACTAAATTATTTTCATGTCTATCAAAGTTTATCAAATTTCTCACTCTAGATTTCTCCTTGCCTCTTCACATTTTTCCGGATTAATTAGAAGAATAGTGTGGTTTTTTTAAAAAAATATCAGTGAAAAGGGATACATTTTAAACTATTTAAAAAAATATGATTTTTTTTTTTTTTGTCCTTTATTAAAACGTATCGGATGGAGTTAAAGTCTTAGACTGATGATTAAATCTTGTAATTTCATTCTCAACCTTGGTTCGGGTATTTTGTTATGCGATTAATATAAATATATTCATTTTAATTTATTTAGATAGATCATTAAATTATAATTTAAATACTATTTTTTTTAAAAAAATAATAGTAAATAAGTAAGGGCTAAATTTTCCAGTTTTTCAAAATTCACAAATCTACTCAGATAAAATTGAAAGTTATTAAATTATCAAATTTTAACAAGTACTAAAAATATATATTTGAAAGAACAAGTATTCCAAATGTCAAGAATAGTCTAGTAACTAAAATAATTATTTATATTTATATTATTTTTATTTAGATTTGATTGCCTTGTTTTTTAATTTAATGTCTCCTCGACAAAAAATGACTATTACTTGATGTGAATATGATGAGATAAATTAGATTTTTTTTTTTTTTTTTAAAAAAAACATGCATTTAACGTGATACTCAAAAAGAATAGATTAAATATTATTTTTGAATTTAAGGTAAAACTTTTATACATTTAATATAATAGAATATAATGAGATTATTTCTGAATTTAATATTAAATCGCCTAATATATTATAACTACGCATAAAATAAAACTTATAATTTGACTAGTATAAAATTAAATGGAAAATTACAAAATATATATATATATATATTATATATATATACACTAAGAAAATGATAATTTGTTATTGGCCAGATTTCCACCTGATGCAAAGGAAAACCATCCAGGAGCGTTTGTTTTAAAGATTGGGATCGGATAGGTTAAGTATCCTAAGTCCAACTCTTGTTTGAGACAAGGATTTAGAAAACTTCTTTTTCTATGGGTTTGAATCTATGGGTTACTTCTTTTTTTTTTTTTTTTTTTTTTTTTGTCTAATTTAATTCAGGAAGTACGTTGGCCAACCTCCAGACACACCACTTTGACAACTACCGTCGGCCAACTCTGACTGCCATCCTTTGGCGACCGCCAGTCGCCACCCTCTGGCAACCGCCGGCCGCCACCTCACTCGGCTAACTCTGATTGCCACCCTCTGATGACCGTCGGTCGCCAACTCCGGCCACCACCCTCTGGCAACCGTCGGCCTCCACCTCACTATCGTCAGCCAATTCCAACTCGAGCCGCTGGCCAACTCCAATCGCTACCCTTCGGCGACCGTCATTAAGCAACTCCGACTGCCACCCTCCGACGACTGTCGTCGGCCAACTCCCCTCACATTGCAAAAATTTCGACAACTAACTCCTCAGCCAACCTCCGATGCCACCAGCCAACCTTGAAAAGCATTAATAAAAGCATTCTTAGTATATAACAAACTAAACAAATTTGTATATAAAAACACTTAAGAAAGAATTGCAATACATGTATGTTTTTTATTTTAATAAGTTTTTATCAAAAGTGTTTCAATAAAAATGAATTTTTGGAAGATATTTTTTTCTAAGTCATTCCTGTCATCAGGCTGCCAATTGTATAAGTACATTTATTTAGACTATATGTGTAGAAAGCCCTAATTTAATTTAATAACATTTTCATTTTTTTGGTTGGTCAATTTAACTAGTTCAAAGACTTAGAATCATCTTCTAAATGTAAAGATTTAAAATGTCTAAAACAATTAGCAACCAAATAAAAACTAAAACTCAAAATTTATGATTTTTTATTTCTCAAATGTAATTCGATAAAAAAAAAGTATAGTTTTTCAATAATAGAGTTTAATATTAAAATACTAGTTTAATTTAAATTTAAGTTAGCATATTATGATAAAAAAAATGATCATTTTCAAATTAGTTAAAGTGACAAAAATCTATAGAATTTTATGTCAAGATCTAGAAAAATTAAAATATCAAATTATTAAAACAATAGATTAAATAAAGTATAATTTTAATCAAAATCTCTATTTCAATTTTTTAAAGTATATATATATATATATATATATATATTCTTCTTAATATTTTGGTTTATTTTAAACTAACTATATTAAAATAATTAAGATGACAAATTTAAAGAAATTTAAAATCTAACCAAACAAAAAAAATATTTCACGATTTTCAGCGTTTTTCTAAATTAAATCATCGGTAAATTTTCATTACATTTTTCAACGCTTTTGAATGTGACACAATTTTCAAGATAAATACGTCTTTTGAAGAGAAGAATCCTAATAAAAGATAAAAAAGAAAAGGGAAAATATCTTTTTAAAAGATACCTTTTTAATCCCCAAATTTTTTTAAATAGGTGTGTTTGGTCCTGAAGTTTCAAATTAATCACTTTAGTAGTTTTCAATGTAAAAAGGAAAAGAAAACTAAATTTGAGCCCTAAAATAACTAACATGAACACAAAATCCACGCTTGTTCTTTGTTCACTGACCATGAATGACCTAGAATTGAATTCTCCATTATCTGTAAATTTCAATTTGTGAGTTCAAACTATCCAAATACATTTCAAGGACTAAAATTTTGGATTAATAGGTAGATTCTTGGTAGATTAAATCTGATTCTAACCACTAAAACTCTTATATTGTGATATGTCTCGTGAAATTCATCTCATGAAGTTACTTTATAAGACAAACTTCAAGAGACAAAAGACAGAAATGATGAAAAGTTGTGAGTTTATTTCTCGTGAAGTTCGAGCAAGATGAGAAAGATTGATTGGATTGTTATTATAATTGAATTGTATACGTTGAAGGTTGACAAAATTTAGTGAAATTGGAATATATGTACAAGTCAAAATGTATTGAGTTGTCTTTGAAATTTTCTTCTTTAGCAATAGAAGGAGAAACTTTAATTCAGAACATAACAAATGGTCTTATTGCTATACAAAATCAAAGTTCAGAAAAAGAACTGTTTAGACTTTGTTCAGACAAATATATGGACCAACTATAGTAATGGCCATACAAATTATGCACCATTAGATTGCTACACAAATTCATAGTTCACAAGAAAAAGAATATATATGAGAAGTTGTCATCTTACTGTTGCAAAAAATCAAAGTTCACAAAAAAAGTTTCTAAATAACACTTACAGTCCTTGAAATCTTCATTCCCATGAAGAGGTGTTATCTCTCATAGTCCTAATTGAACTTTCTGCAAATGGCCCTTTACACATTCTTGCATTATGACCTATACCTTTACACCGACTACACTCAGTAATTACTTGAATGCGTTTCTTACTATGAGATGGCACAACTTCATTAACATCTTTTCTTGGCCATAAAGAGGAACCATTCACTGGGCCACAATGCTACACAGTTTCTAGAATTAGTCTTAGATTTATCCAATTTTTTCTGCACTCTGGGCCCTAACTCTCCTTTCATTCAACTATAAAGTTCATATTTTTTTGACAATCCAGACATAACCAATATTTGAATAATCTCAAGCATTTGAATTATTGGTGTTTATTCATCTTGAAGGATCGAAAGAAACCATGTCCAACCATTTAATCTTTTATAATGTTCCCCTTTATTTTTTTTCAAAACCTTGCTTCTAGCCTTATAAGCTCGAGTCCTTGAAATACTAACTTGGTAATCATTTTTTACCATTTCCATAAATTCAATGAGACTCCAATTAGGTTCACTTTTAATGCAATAATTGTATTTCTCGGCCAACAATGTTGAGCTCATATTTCTATTTTTAAACATCCAAGGACATATATGTTCACTAATCAGAGACATAATTTGGAATGTATTGCCTACCTCCACAATGCCCGAATGCAACATCCATTTACTCCCATCCAAAAATACTGCAGTGACCCTTTTCTTATCATTCTTTTTTAGCTTCACATTGTAAAGTGCATAGTTCTTAATAGCATCCTTTAAAATTTTAGGACAATTTCATACCAACACAAAACCGAATTTGATCCATATCAATCTCAACTTTAAACTCTGATGCTCCATCTATTTTTAATTTTTATTTAAATAAATGCATCGTGTTCAACATACATATGCATCATCCTTTTGTCACCAAGTAAAGAAACCATCATCGTTAATTAATATGGGTATCATTCCAATTTGAAGAGTAAGTCCCAGTTTTACATAATTAAAAAAAAAAAAAAACAAAAAAAAAAAAAATTAGTTGTGTATCTTCTTTTCATTCATTATTGACTTCAACTTAATAATTGACAAGATATAAATTTCTAAATTCTTCATAATTATCTCTTTCCTCCCAATGTCTTTATTATAGGATGAAAAACAATTTTGCCATTAAAGTAAAATGTGATATACAATAAATCATACATCTACAATTAAAAAGAAAATCCAAACCATCAATGTATGGTTTTTCTTATTGGTTAGAAAAGTACTAAGAGTCATTGTTTATTCTAAAATTTCAAGGCACCAAAATTTAAACCAAACTGAAAACAAAAGTCACAAAGAAGCCTCAAAAGAATTGCATATGTTATTTTCACTTACCTCTAAACTGTAGGTTATTGAACACTTAACAAATGGAAGGACAACAGGTTATTGAACACTTGACAAATAGAAGGATAGTCAAAGCATTAGGAAAAAAACAAAAAATTACAGATTGTGGTGGTAAAATGCTTCACCTAGACAATGAAGAAAGATAAATACTGATCTACTTTTACTCGAAATTTGTTAAAATCAATAGACCAGTCGTTGAAGTTTCAACATTGGATGAAGTTTCATTGTGAAGAATATTTTTTTCGCATGGGATTGGTTTAAGCAAGACATTTCATCGTACCTTAGAATCTCATTTAGGTCATAAAATATGAGATTTCTTTAGTAAGTATTTTTTAAATAAATAATCCAATCATCGACATCGACATTTAAAATCTACTTGGACATGAGGAGGACCTTTTAGATCTATTATTGAAAATTTAAGATTAAAATGGCTAATTTAAGGATCAACCACACTTACTTAAAAAAAATTGACTAAACAGGTATTTTTAGAATGTACTACTCAATTCTCTAATTAAACCCAATTTTTCCTTCTGATAATTTCAACTTCATATAATTTTCTAGCCCTCTAATTTCTTTCAATCTCAAATGCTTTTTTAGTAGGTTGACATCCCGTGTGAGTAATACTACGGCTCGTAGATTGACCCGTTTAGGGTCTGCCAAAGTAGCATGCTTGTGGTTGTTCTATTTCTTAAAGATGCTCTTCTCTTTTATCTCTCTCAAGTCTCAAGCGATTGCTGAGTTTGTAATCTGTCTTTATGTTAGATTAAGAAAATATGCTTAAAGCATCACTCCCTCACTTAAATGATTTTTATCCAAATCAATTTTAATAAAATCGATTATTAAGGTCATTTTGTTTCTTATTTTTATTTTTTAAAATAAAGAAAAACACATACTCCACCCTCCCAACAACCAAATTTTAAGAATAACTTTCAAAAAGTTGTTTCCTGTTTTTAAAAATTTGATTAAAAATTCAACTATAATACTTAAATCATTCTAACGAATATTAATGTTTTAAAAGATAAAACCAAATTTTGAGAACTTATTAAAAAAAAAAAGTAAGTTTCAGAAAGTTGGATTTAATTTTTAAAAACAAAAATACGATCCTAAGAAATCAATTTTATTTTTAATTCATCCGAAAGTTAAGCTCAGAATATGAACATTCATTCTCATCGACTTATCTTTCCGAGAAAAGAAAAATCTCTGAAGTCTGACATGTGAATTTTATCCATAATTCATCACCGCAACAGAAGCGAAAATCCCTAAACCACTACACAAAATCACAACAAATACACGCTGTAGCAGAAGCTCTCATATCGTTTTAATAGATCTCTACACAATTTTCAACTTCAGAATAGCGTATATTGCCCGTTAAGGCATGTAATCACAGAGCAACCGCTACAGAAAAAACGCATTTCCAGAGAAAAGCAAAACAGGTCGAAGAGATGGAGATCAGGGGCATAATAGGAGATGGAAACAGTCACGGTTAAATCAGAAACACGGACCAATATAAAAACCTCATCAAATCTCAAGATCAAATAATCAAATAATCAAATAATCAAATACTTGATCGAACAAATATTCATGTAAAGAAAGAAAAGCTAGATCATCAGAGACTTAAATACCAAAAATCATGGATATGGAACATATTTTCCATTCATATTGTTGCAGTTTTTTTCTCATCACTTGATTCACGTAAAGAAAGAATGATAAATAACATCAGAGCGAACAGAGAAAAGACACCAAGAACAGCTTGTGAAGAAAATAGATTCAGAGTACAAAGCGGAAGAGAAGGATTGTGAAACCTAAACATGGAGGCGATTATTTATAGGTCTAATTTCGCCGCCGGGTAAGAAACCCTAGCCAGTAGGAGAACGAAGGGTTTTGCCCTTTCAGTGGAAATTCTGAGCAATTGACATAGTGGGCCGTCGGCCCAACCAAACGATGAGTCCAACTTTCATTGGCCCAATAGTACATTGCAAACGTTATCATATCGCACCCTACTTTCTAGGGTAGTTTTAAAATTTGTCTATTTTAAGAATTGGGATTATTATAGATTTAATCCATTTTAAAAACTTATATTCATAAATGTTTGAATATTTGGATATTTTTATGTAAGGATTTTAATCTTATTTTTCGACAAAAAAATACTTTTTGAGATGGACGGCTGGAGAGAGAAAATAATGTATATTTTTTCATATTTACAAAGCAATTTTAATATTGAAGAGATAAAATGTATTTACTATATTCTATTAATTATTTGAGATTTTTTCTCATTTTCAATGGGATAAAAAAATGCATTTGATATGATTATATTTTTCATTTAATGCATACGAATTCATGGTTATTTAAAATATATCTTATAACATTGTTTTAAATGTGTTTTTTTATCCATATATAAAATATATCACAATATATAAATCAGAAATTGATTAAATGTTCAACATTAATCTCAGTATACATCATAAATTTCTTTTATATCATAAATATGTAATCCCAATAAATCAAAATTTAACAATAACTTCCTAACAAAAGTAGTAATTCAAAATTAATTTAACAACATCAATATACCACAATATATCATAAATTCTATTTATATCATAGTATATATATCATACATTTCATACTTTTAAATAAACAAAGGCATATACGAGTACATATACTAGAGTATATATATTGAAGGAACCGTGAGGTCCATTGTGGAAGTGGAAGCGGTCCCAATTTTCACAAAATTAAAATTACAGATAACAAAAGATGTATTATATAGAATTTACAGTATGCTTTTAAAGAAGGAATCATTAGGGTTGAAAACAATTACTTACCCTTGAAGCCAAAAGTCTTCATGAAATTCTTTCTCGATTCAGTCACGAACTCACAAAATCTCCTCGAACAAGAAGTACAGTAATCCCAGAGATTTGGACACCACCAAAAAAGAGCCTCATGTATTCTCTATAGGGTATGAGAATTTTCATAAGTGTGTGGGCTCTGATATTTTTGGGAAGATGAAGGAAGAAATTGAGAAGAGATTTTCCAGGGAAGATTTCTGTAGGAAAACTCGGAAAAAACACACAAAGAGCACGATTTTGTGATATCTTATGCGAAGAAGAATGAATAGTCCGTTAAAAAGAATCCCACATCCCCACGTTTTTTAGAGAATTAGAAGGAGAGAAGTTGTAACTCCCTCTCTTTAATTTTAAAAATAAAATTAACTTAATATATATATATATATAACTAATTTATTATTATATATATAACTATATGTCATATCAAATATAACACATAACCTATAGTTTTTATATTGTATCAAATACAATATCACCTATAGTTTTTAATTCTCACAATCATTCATGATATTTGATATAAATCAAATTTATATTAAATTTAATTATATGAATCCAATTCACATAATTAATATTTGAATCATATTTAAATATTTATTTCATCTCAAATAAACTTTATATATCAAATACATTATACTAATTATATCGAATATAATTAATTTAAATTAATTATATCATATATAATCAATTTCCTCAATTAATTTGAACGATTCAAATTAATCCAAAATCAATTTTCAATAATCCTAATTGAGTTACATAGGGGATCTTATGGACCTATAGATTGAAGCTCTAGTGGTACTTGAATAATTAATTAAACTCTTTTAATTAAATTATCCAACATCCATTAATTGTCAGTCACTCCACTAAAGGCCGACAGCTGCACTCTTCGCACTACAAATATATTTTTGTGTCCATTGGATATAACCAGTTAACAGTACGGTGACTCTTCACAGATTGCTCGTAAGTACAGTTTGGCCAGCAATACCATTTTACCCCTTGTAGTTACATTTAACTCCTTAAGTACCACTGATCCCTCTCATGAACAATAAGTCATGGTCCAACTATGACCAAACCTCTCTTGAGCCCAAGAAAGAGTGTGACGTCACGAAATCAGTCCTTAAGGGAACAAATTACCTATTTATCCCGACATTAGGGAATGAGTGAATTTTGTCTTGTGTAGTTGTGTTCCCAGCTCCCCAATCAGACGAATCCCTAATATGGTAGGCTATTGAGTCGGTGATCTAGCCACTTTTACCCATACAAATCAAAAGACCGCCTTCATAGGCAAGAGTTCACAACTCACTCAGAATTCAAGTCATGTCTGATGGAACATAAAGAACGCATGCATGACGGAAGATGAAATTGACAACATTCTAATTGCAATAAAAACAAGAATAAGCATGCAAAAGGGATAGAAAATACAACATTTGAAGACTCCACCACAAACTTCCTCTCCCGAGCTCGAACGACACCACCAACAGTAAATCTTCGCTATTCTCTAATTGAAGAACACGTTATGGGACTGTTTTGTTAGTGAAAATAAGGGAATTTCACTATAGAAAGAATGAGAGTAAAGGAGAATTGAGGTGGAAGAGTTTAAGTCAAAAGTTGTGAAAGCATTAGTCTTGCAAATTTCAAAAGCAAAACCTTTTGTAGAGAAAACACATGCAAAATCCCATTTTGCATATCTTCCACCTCAAACTCCACTAGCATGTAATCTCTAGATGTCAAGCTTGGAAAATGCCACTTCAAAGTCCATTTAGTTAGTGGGAAAATTCAACAATTGGATTTTTCCATTAACTAGTTTTTTTTTAAAAAAAATGAAATACAATTTTCACATTTTAGAAATTATTTGATTAAAACCATTTCAATTAAATAAAAAAAAATAAATTTAACATCACATATTAAATTGTTCATGACACCTAACTTTAATTAATCACATTAATCAAGTTTAATAAATACTTTCATGCTAATGATCAAGTATACTCTAAAAAATAATTAATAAACAAATTAATTGTTTAATCGTAAATTATATCTCATATAAAATATAATTTTCTCTAAAACCCGAATTTGAATATTTCAAATTCTCACTTCACCTAGTTCTTCAATTTTGTCCGTATTGAGTTAGCAAGGAGACCCGATGGACCTATAGATCATGGGCTTCAACGATCCGAGACTAACCAGTCAAACTCTTTAATATAGTTAATTAACATTCATTACCAAACATGACTATCCTTTATAGCCTGTAGTTGCATTCCCCTCACTATAAATATATTATGTGTCTATTTGATATAACTGTTATCAATAAGTTGATCCTTCACAGGTTGTTCGTAACCTCAGCTAGGTTAAATATCGAAAATAGCCCTGGGTTACATCTTTTCTCCTTAAGTACCACTTTCTCTCTAATGAACAATTGATTTAGAATCATAATCACTAAATCTATTCCCTCTTAGGAGTGAATTTTATCTTGCAAATTCTATGTCCCAAGCCATCTACCCGGTCTTATCCCTGAAATGGGAGACATATTGAGCAGCGACGCTAGGCTTATCCTTACCTATGCAGATCAAGGGACAATCGTGAATAAACAGGAGTTCATAGACAACTCAGGATTCGAATCAAGTTATCTAGGTCATCAAGAAGTGAAATTAATCAGTGTTAACAGTAAATAGTGTTAATATGTAACAGTGATTATTTCATGGTGTCTTACAAAATCTCACCGTGTAGAACACCCCCGCTTGTATGTCTCTACATGAACGAACTGATCACATTGTTTATGACACTTTACAACATTTGTAACAATCATAAAGCGGATCGTTGTTGACTTAGAAAAGGGAGAGGAAAATAAATATGCAATTTATGTTATGCGTTGATCTCCATGCGCCGATGGTCACGCGTTGGACTAGAAAATATACAATATGCATTTAAGCATTTATGCGATGACCATATGTTCTTGCCACAAGTTTTCTCGCTTTCTCGCCAAGTATAACGAGAACGCAAGTTTCTCGGGATGATCTGAGGTCGAACACAGGGGCTTGTAACTCAATACTGTTTGTGAAGTAATGTGTTTGAGGCGATGCATAAAAGTAAAAAGATAAAAGTTAAAGGATTACATGCTACTCCTACTCCTAACTAAACAAATTAAGCAATGGAAGTTTAATTATGAGAACTGATAGAGATACAACAGTCGTTAACACATACTAATGTTTGTTATGTTAGGTCGTCCGAGTAATCCCAGCTCGCCACACTAACGCATCGCGCACCTCTTGGTGGCTGGCCGAATGCTTATATCTCTATAATGCATGGTTGCGTCGAGCATAAGATCGTGCCTATCTCTAGGAACAATGCATACTTTGCTTTAGTGTGTTCCACTACTCACCCTTTCAGGCTGTTAGTTGCGGCTAAACAGCTCATAGACGAGCAGCCCCTAGAAAAGCGTTGCTACATCCTCACACCAAGCGAAGAGGATTAACTCGCTATACTCGCACAACGCACACCTCTCGGTGGGTTGGTACATGCGTCCTATCTCTAGGCTACACAGTTGAGTATGCGATTACCTTTGATAACTAAATGATGAAGGTAAATGATGACAAAGATGAAGGAGATGAATAAGATGGTGTTGAAGGAATTAAGATATGCACTGATCACAAAATGTATTAATGTCTTAAGCCAAAATGTAATACAATACAGGGACAAGAGAAGAAATGGAAGGTTAGATGAAAATAATCTCTTGCTTTTCATCTGAAATGCGTCAAGGCTGGTGGTGGTACCATGGATGGATGGTGGAGAAATCTCTCTCGAGTTCTATCTTCGACGAAAACTCCGGCCGTCACTTGGAATGGCTTGTGGAGGTGAAGAATCCTCAAAGAAAATCTCGTTCATGCTCTCATCTGTAATCGCAAACATCTACCTTAAGGCAGAAGCTCGGATGCTTTGAAGTGAAGGTCCAAGGTGCTATTTATAGAGCTTAAACATCAACAACGTTCATGATTGCATTCCGTTTCCCCGCTACCTTTGTCGCGGTATGGACAATGTCAACGTCATCTTATCTTGTTGATACTTCTAAGGTATACGTTCAAGCTTATTTCTCCTAAATTGCTAACACATTCCATCTACCTTGTGAGCAGTCTTTTATCACGATTGTCACTCTGTGGACGCAACATTCCATGCGGCGAACTAATCTTTATGACAATTAACTTATGTGATCAACCTTGCAGTGGTCTAGGATCGACGCATGTGATCAATTCCTATAATATCTACAAAAATGGACAATTTGACGCAGAATAATGCATGGTATAGGGTTAGTGAGGATTTTTGGTGCTGATTGACGCAAGCTCACTTTTCACATGAATTCTTAGTATTATCAACACATATTCTGCTTGTTAACCCTCATAATTCTAAGTAAAAGGCTACAATAGCTTGTATTTCTACGAACTATCAATTGTATTCAATAGTATCTCCAGAAATAGGTACATAACCTAATCCATGTGCTATAGACGATTTAGGCTATTTTACTTGAACTTGATCAAGTTTATGTCTCCACATAAAGTCCAAGTATTCATGACAATAGCCAAGGATTCGTAGTTTATTGGATTTAGAGTTATTACAATCAACAATACTTGTCTGAATAAACTTCATATATGTTTACTGTTTATAGAACTACAAGTTTTAGGACATACAACCCAATAATGTCACCTATGATCGTTCTAGTGAAATGTAAGTCTTTATTCTTAATGGCATTATATAATGAGACTATTCATTTTATGGTTCGGTCTTATACAAACCCTTTTGTATAGAACACTCTCGCTCACATGTCTCCACATGAATGATCATATCATATCATTTGTAGCACTTTACCATAATTGTAACATCTACGAAGTGGGCTGTATTCATAGTGTCACTAGGATAAGGTATCTAGTCTTATCCATCTACTACAGACCATTAAGTTATCACTTAAACACGATCCAGTTATATGTCTTTATCTACATGTTTAAGCTACAGAAGATAACATTGGATGTTAGTTTAATGGTTGTGTGGGTTAATGCTACTAAATGTTGAATAAAAATATCTCATGTTTTATTAAATAAATAAATCTTTTGTACACTACAATTACAAACTATAGGATCCACGAGATTTAGGGCATCAACCCCAATAATTTTTATGTTTGAAGTAAAACTTGGGACAAAAAATCACATTAATATCAAATGGAAAAAAAAATCCCAACTAATTAATAATATATAATAACCACATTTAAAGCTTAATGGAATCTTTTGAGATTTCTGACTACTTAAATGGAATTTATGATATATATTGTAATATAAATGAAACTTATGTTATATATTATGATTTATGTTGAACGTTGAGTGATTTATATATTGTGGAATATTGAAATTGTTAAATTAATTTTGAATTACACTTCTGTTAGGGAGTCGTCGTTAAAATTTTAATTTATTGCGATTATATACACTATGATACAAAAGAAATTTACAATATATACTGGAATTTATGTTGAATATTGAGTCAACTTTTGATTTATATACTGTGGTATATTTTATATATTGGTTAGAACATTTGTAAGCATCTAAAATAATGTTTTAAGGTATATATAAAATAACTATGAATCAGTTAGAAAAACTAGTTTCTTGATATGTCTAAATGTGTTAAGTGAAAAATAGAATCTTAAATGCATTTTCTCTCTATAATTGAAAATGAGAAGAAATATTAAATAATTAATAGAATATAATAAATGCATTTTCTCTCTCCAACCATCCACCATAAGTTGTATAATTGTAGGTTGGGAACTAAAAGATAATTAGATCCTAATTTTTGTGTAATTAACTAATTCACTTACACATTTGTGAAAATAATATAAAATGTTGACATAGTTGAAATGTAGAGTCTTTATTAAGGTGTTATGTGTTGTTATCCCTTAAGAATTCTTTAGAATATGAAAATCAAAAGTTGTCTCTCATATGTATCTGTTTGTATATATTGATAAAGTATATTAATAATACATCATTGATACCATATTTTAATTATTGATAAAATTTAGATTATCAAATGAGTTCAACTCAACAATAATTCACATGCACTTTCATCACGCTATTTTTCATTCCTACTATTTTTATATTAAATTAACATAAAACTACAATAAAAGTAACTCATGCAAATTAACCAAATTTTGTTTTCTTCTTTTAAATATCTTGGATTAATTTGTTTTCCTCGTAGTGAATGCCATGCCAAAATTCTCGTTAACATTTTATATGGTCGGATTTTATTTTTTAGCGCATATAGAACTACACTTTAGAACCAAAATTACAATAGAAGTAAAACTAATGGCAATTTCAAGGATAATACTTTTGCGAAAGATACCGCTTCAAAAGTTTGTAATTTATCTTTTTGATTTGAATTTTATTTTAATTTGGTCCCTATATTTCAAGACCTACACTTTTTAACCTTAATTTTTCACTAAACACTCACTTTCAATTTTTTATTATTTAATTTAACATCATTAAAAGAATTATAATTAATTAAATGTCACTATTTTTCCATCCTTATTAAATTTAATTTTAAAAATTTATTTCATAATAAATTTATATTAATTAATAGATATTAACACGGAAATTAAATTTGAGTATTTATAAAAGAAGATTAAAATGTATAAATTGTGAAAACTAAGGACTAAAACGAAACAGAACTTAAACTTGAAAACTAAAGCACCGTTTAGTAACAATTTGGTTTTTGATTTTTGTTTTTGAAAATTAAGCTTATAAGCATTACTTCTAACTCCAAATTTCTTCATTAGTTATCTACTTTTTATCAATAGCTTAAAAAACCAAGCCAAAATTTGAAAATTAAAAAAAGTAGTTTTTAAAAATACGTTTTTGTTTTTGGAATTTGATTAAGAATTCAATTATTACACTTAATAAAGATGCAAATCATAGTAAATAAGGAGGAAATAAATTTAATTTTCAAAAACTCTAAACCAAATATGAAATATTTACCAAACAAGTCCTTAGTTTTTAAAATTTTGCTATATATTTTAAAACATGGATAAAAACTAGAAAATAAAATAAAAAATCTATGCGTACAAGAGATGTTTATAAACTTAATTTTCAAAAACTAAAAACTAAAAATCAAATGAGGTGCAACATCTTGAAACCAACAAAAATCAAACTCAAAATGCAAAGTACTAACAGCATAACATTTAACCTAGGACCAAATAAAAATAGCAAGTTCTACATCATATTCTCTGTTTTTTTTTTCCTTCCGATTCTTCAAAGACGTTTTTGAAATTAAAATAAGATTTTATCATTCATATAAACATCACAACACAACTAAACAAACCAAAGCCGATCCACATCCTCGTGGTTGTGACTGTCATCACTCGACCCACTTCTATTCTCTCGCCGTCGCTGCCGTATCGCTGCTACCCCAACCCGCCGGGCAGAACGTGACGACGAATTCTCTGGCGGAGCAACTGGCCAACGGCGCCGGCGAATCGAACGCAAAGCTATAGTACGAGGGACAAACTTCCTTAAACATCCTCGAATACAAACTCGGTTTGCAAGTCTCCGGCGTTCCGTACGCATTTCTGCAGCAGAACGAGTCCAATCCAAACGCCAAACAAGCGCTTCTACAAGCCACGACTTCACCATTCCCATTCAATACCTTCAATTCATCTGGGCAAATTTCATTCAGATCCTTCTCGCAACTTCCAATCGCGCATTTGGGGGAAATCGGCTGTTTGGAGTTGACTGAAATCGGGAGGTTGAATCCATCGACAAGGCTTATGTCGTAGAAACTGGGCTTCGATTTGTCTTCTTGGAGGGTGATTTCGACGAGTGTCGCTGGTGGGGTTCCGATTAGCCCCTTGCAGGCGAGTTTTCCGCCGCAGTCGCCGGTTTCGCAAGCCGAGTGTTGTTGGTTAGGCCCGAAGTTGCAGCCGGTTCTGGCCCAGAACCGTCCGGTCCACGATGCCGGTGCTGTGACGCGCTGTGTTTGGCCGGAAGGGAGAGTGAACCCGCCGTCGGCAATAATCGGCTGGCCGGCGTTTGCCGCCGTCGCTGGCCATATGGTGAATGGGCATTTGTTTCGGAAGTAAAATGTCACTGTGTGCGCCCTGCCCTGTTCTGCATATACAAATTAAGATAACTCATTGTACAGTTTAACAAATATTCAGTAGATAATTATGATTTGACAGTTGATAAATTTTGCTATATAATTTCATAAATGATGTTTTTTTAATATAATTGGAGATAGGAAGATTTGAACCACATATATCTTGAGCCCAATTTTTCTAGTACCACTATAGTACTATATTCTCTTGTTTATAATATAAATTTGTGTTAGTAAATATTTGTACGTGGACCCTACATTAATATTATTGGATTACATCCTATTTTTAGAAATTCGATGATGTGACACACAATAAGTTGTAATATAGGAAATTTTCTTGTTGAACTATAATTGCTTTAGCAAAGGGTCATAAATGAATTATTATATAAAAAGTTGAAATATAAAATTTTGTTCCTCTCTACTAGAGATATTAGTGTTGTCAACTCAAGACATATCGAATAGTACTCAAATGGTGCATCGAAAAATTTCGTGACAAAATTTTTACTTTTTTTTATTAGCATTAACAATCTACTGTCAAAATGAATATAATTCAACTAATATAAAATATGTACTATCAACATGACTAGAGGTTCGATTTACTTACCATATACATTGTCAAAAATAAATATGCATATATATATTAACCAGCTGAATAGAAGGGAGATCAAGTTTGAATTGAAGACATCCTTTATCTATATAGTCTAAAACAAGGTAAACATATAGAAAAATTAAGGGAGAGTTAATGATTGAATTACCAAACGAAAAGAAAATGGAAGAGAGGAAGAAGATGAAGAAAACAGGTAAACGATTGGGAAACTTCATTTGAAGAGATTGGGTGAAAGATAAAAGGGATTGAATAATGAGAGAGTTTATTTATAGAAAATGGGGGAGTGGATGATGAGATGCCACATTATTATATGTTGAAGCTGCTTGAATTATACTTCAAGATTTGATACATATGGAGAAGCTTTATTAAAGTGACATGATTGTGTTGGCATACCTTTAAGCATTATCATTAGCTATACATTAATTAAAACCCAAATGCATGAGAAGTGGATGTAAACTCTCTGTGTTTGCTTCAAGCAATGGAAATCACCCTTATTATTATGATTATCTCATTGCCATTTGAATATATATTGTAGGTTTAAATTTCTTCTGTTTTTGGTCTCTCTGGTTTGCCATGAAGTATCCCCTCTGTCGAGGCTTTCACAAATGTGATGAAAAGTATTAAAGAAAGAAAATACTTAGATCAACTCATTCAAGTGTTCGAACACAAGATGTCATGTGACAATTTTTTTCTTTTTAAAAAATATTAAAATCGTCAGCGACAAAGAAAAATGATACATAACTAAAGATAATTGGCCAAACTAAATCAACCCTAAATCTATATACAAATGACCCACATGTTAGACATATTTTAAATAATAATACGTATAATTAAAATATGAAATATGTATGTGGATTGATATTTTATTACATTGGGTTATTTTATTAGGTTGGGCTCTCTTACGTGAATTATTTAATTAAGACCCTAAATTCCTAATTGAGTATGGATGTAATGGGTAGGAGCCCATTCCTAGTTAATTAATGTTTAATGGGAACCTTAGTTGAATTAATATATAAAGAGACGTTAAGACTATGTTCCCCAATATACCAAAACAATACGCACTCAATCTTTTTTAAATCTCATCTAGAGAGAGATCCCAACAAAGGTATTCAGAGTTGTGGTTGAAGAAGGCAAATAGTCATCTTAAAGTTATCGTCAATCTCTCAATGGAATTCGGTATATTATTTATTCTTGACAATTATACATGAATGATCTTAGAATTAATCTATTCAATACAGATTTAAAGTAATTATGATAACAAGTGGTATAAGAGCATGATTTATATGTTAGATTGCCGATTTATATTCGTTTATCATTGATCTTGATTTTTTTTTTTGTAAAAAAAAAAGGTTTAAGGTTTGTATAATAGATGTTTTTAATTTTTTTGGCATCTTAAATTTACAGTTTAATGTTGATTTGATCATTGTTCAGGCTTGTTGTTTTAGATAAATTATTTGTAGATCGAGTATTGTAAGGCCGTGTCATTTGTGGCCATTTTTTTTTGTTGTGAAAAAGGCTCAAAGCATAGGTGAAAAACAAAATTCGGAGTGCAGACCCAAGAAATTTCTGTACAGGGTGCTACTGTTATCATATTGTGTGTACATAAAAGCTTTTGACTATATGACTGTCATTTTTTGTGTGTCATGGATTCCCTAGGGGTTTTATTCCATAAATTTAAATTTAAATTTAATTGATAATTTTGTGATTTAAATTTAAATTTGATTGATAATTTTTTGTGATATCACATGTTTATGTTGCATTAATTGTATTTTATATATGCAATTATTGAGTGAATTTGGTAAAAACTATTTGGTGTTCTTCTTCTATTATTTTTTTTTTATATTGTGTCTTATATTTGAGAGTGAGTTGGTCAAAATAATATGTTACCAAACTTGCCTTTTTTTATCTAGATTAGTTTAATTCTAGAATTCAAGATGTGCCATATTCATAGATTTATGCATATAATTATCGACCTAAAGAAAGATAATTATTTGGCCAAATTATGGATATGCATGTAGTAATGAGTATGGGACAACTATAAGGATTGTTCACATGAAAAATAGTCGGTCCAAAGAAAGACTATTTTTTGACAGAGTTTATTATCTATACTTTGATTACTATGTTAAGAGTACCATTTTACAGTTGGTGTTTTTACCCAAAGGTTAGACATCAATGTTGTGCTAGGTATCTTGTAAAAGGGCCCCACCATATATGTGAAATTATTTTGTAATATTTTATTTTATGAAATATTGTATTAATTTTGAGTATATGCTTTATTTGTTTGTTCCTTGTTTTAGTTGGTCTTACTCAAATATCTGGAAATCTGATTTCAATCCCTAAGTTGAATGAATCGAACTTCAAGATTTGGAAGGAAAGTTGAGAGATTTTTCTCGGATGTATGCATTTAGACCTTTCATTAAGGACATATATACCTACTTCTATTGAGGAACAACCGAACACAACTAATATTGAGAAGTGGGAACGATCAAATTACATGTGTCTGATGATCATTAGGTACTCCATTCTGGAGTCTTTTTTAGATTTATCACGAAGAGTGAAAATATCAATAAGTTCTTTGCTCAAATCAATAAATATTTTGCTAAAGAAGAAAAAGGCGAAGCAAGTAGTCTTTTGACTTATTTGACTTCCATAAGGTATAAGGGCAATGGAAACATAAGGCAGTACATTATGAGAATGTCCAATCTTGCTGGAAAGTTAAAGGCACTTGATCTTGAGATAAATGACAATTTACTCATATATTTGATACTTATCTTTCTTTCTATACAATTCACTCAATTTAAGATAAGTTATGATACTCGGAAGGATAAATGGAGTATTAATGAAATGATCTCTCAATGTATGCAAAAAAAGATAGGATTTAGAGAGAAAGAACAGAAAGTGTTCATTTGGCAATTGACTCTTGTGATAAGGAAAAAAAAATGTATTGGTACTACAGAAGGGACATCTTAGCAGAATAAGAGCAAGAAATAGGCTACTGAGAATCCTTGTTTTTCCTGCAAAAAGGAATGTCACTTCAAGAAAAATTGTCTCAAGTATGCCAAGTGGCGTGTAAAGAAGGGTAAACTTCTTACTTTGGTTTGTTCTGAAGTTAATTTAGCTTCTGTACCTACATATACTTTGTTGTAGATTCTGGTGCTACTACTCACATAAATATATCTATGCAAGGTTGTCTGTGGAGCCGACCGCTAAGTGATGCTGAAAGATTCGTCTATGTAGGCAATGACAAAACAATTCCAGTTGAAGCTATTGGGAATTTTAGATTACGTTTAAAAACTAACTGTTGTTTGGATTTGAATGAGACTTTTGTTGTACCGTCATTCAGAAGAAATTTAGTTTCTATTTCTAGTTAGGATAAATTTGGTTTTTCTTGTTCTTTTGGAAATAATAAAATTAGTTTCTTTCAAAATTCCAAGCTTATAGGTACTAGTTCTTTAATTGATAATTTATATATGCTTTATTCTTTTGCTTCATTTAAATGAGATCCTATTATCTAACCCATGTGGTACAAAGTGTAAATTAAAAAAGAAATTCGCTATTTTATGGCACAAGCGTAAGGTCACATCTCTTAACAAAGAATTTAGAGACTTGTGTCAATAGGATTCTTGATTTCCTTGATTTAAATAACTTTGAAGTTTGTGTTGGAGTACAAATAATGAGAGGGTGAGGCCTCATTGTTCAAGACCCACAATTACAATTACACTGAGGACTCACCTTCTCACTGTTTGTTCAAGATTCAAAGTTACACTGGCCTGAGGGGGATTAATTTATAGTTGGACTATAAACTGTTTGTTCATTAAATGGATCAGTGGTACCTAAGGAGATAGATGCAATTATAGAGGTAATATGGTAATTTGACCCAGTTGTAATTACAAGCAATTCATGAAGGGTCGACTTACTATTGATTGCTTATATCCATGAACATAGAAATATATCTACAGTGTGAAGAGTGCAATTGTGGATCTTTAAGTGGAGTGACTTGTAGTTAATGAATGTTGATTAATTTAATTAAAGAGTTTAATTAATTAATCTCGTATCATTGAAATTTCTAATCTGTAGGTTCATTAAGCCCCTTGCTAGCTCATTATAAAACAAGAATCAATTAATTTTGGATTAATTTGAATTGTTTAAATTAAATAAGGGAATTAATGGTATGAGATACAATTAATATAATATCTATGGATACGTTATAATATGAAATTAATTTTGAATGAGATTCAAAATTATACTTTATATGAGAGATAACTATTTGAATAATATTCAAATATTAATTATATGAATAAGATTCATATAAAACTATAGGTTAAAATTAATATGAATAGGATTCATATTAAACTATAGGTTATGTGAGAGAATATTATTTAACTATGATTTAAATGAAATTAAATATGTGATATTTGATTAATTAATTAATTAATTGTTAATTAATTAATATTATTTAATTATATGTATTAAATTTGATTTAACATATATTAAATTAAATAACTCCTATGGTGAGTTATTGTAAGTTAGTGGAGCGGAGTTGTATCTCCCTCTCCAAACAACTCTCACTCTCTCACGTAAAAAGAAAAGAATAGGGAAAATTGGATGGATCAATTCCAAGGCTTCACAAATAGAAGAGAAAAGTTCTCTCTACAAACTTCATCTTCTTCCTCAAGTTCTCTCTCTCAAAATTTCTCCCTTACAAAATAAGGATCCCACCATCTTTGAATCTTGTCTCGAGAATAGCAAGGAAGCACAAGTGGTAGTGTCCAAGTTGTTGCTATTTGTGGGAATTGGAAGAAGACTCGAGTTTGTGACTGTTTGTGAGATCGACACAAGGATAAAGAATTTGTTGAAGATGGTCTTCAAGAGGTATTCTTCTTTCTCCCTAATCAATATGTTTATAGATATATTTATCCATGTATGTTTCTATTTTTCACTATTTTTATGTAGTTTCTAAAATGAATATCAAAGGCACACGTATTCATGCTCTTCCACCAAGGAATTCAATTCTTTTTATTGGTATGAAGCCGTATCGTGTATTTTTTTTTCTTTTTTTTGAAATTGAAAAATATTGAAAAAAGTGGGTGTTTTTCTACAGTGTTAATATGGTTTGCAAAATAGATAATTTCAAGTTTGGCATCGTGGATTATTGTTTTACTTGATTTGATCAAGTAAGGTCCTTTTGTTTTTGGGCAAATTTTTATTTAATAATCGAGTCTGTAAGTCCAGGTCGTTCGTGGTAAAACGTTTGTTGTGAAGGTGACTGAAAAACAGAGGTAAAAATCACAAAAACAGAGAAAGAAGCAGTTTCTAGGAAATCATTCACAATGCGTTGGGCAATCACACATGCTATTTTGAGCAATCACATATTATGCTAGTGACGAAGTTTAGCATTGGGCATTTGCACATTCAATGTTATGTGTCCATGCTTTCAGCGTAGTAGCTTCACCTTTTGATAGTCAAATGTTGATTCGTCAAATGCATTGGAGCAACGTGCGCCGAGGGCAATCAAGTGTTGACGCATCCAAGGTTCTGTGCGCTGATGCGGTGAAAATGCATGCTTTGAGGGCTGTCAAATGTTGATGTATTGAAGACGTTGTGCCGGTACATGTTAGGCGATCAAATGTTGATGTACCAAAGCTTCCATGCAATATGCACTAAAGCTAGAGATATTTAAAACGGCTGAGACTCAAAATAAAAAAATGAAAAATTTCTCCTAACGCGCATCTTTGGCATCTCAGACTTGGTCACATTAATCTCAACAGGATTGAAAGATTAGTAAAAAAAATGGTCATCGAAGTCAGTTAGAGGATAGTTCTTTACCTCCATGTGAATCATGTCTGGAGGGAAAAATGACAAAAAGATCTTTTTTTGACAAAGTTCTTCGTGCCAAAGAGCCTCTCGAACTTATACATTTAGATTTATGTGGTCCGATGAATGTAAAAGCACGAGGAGACTATCAATATTTCATTAGTTTTATTAATGATTACTCGAGATATGGCTACATTTATTTAATCACTGAAACTCTTGAAAAGTTCAAAGAATTTAAAACTGGGACAAAAAATTTGTTAAGTAAAAGAATTAAAATACTTTGATCTGATCGAGGTGGTGAATATATGGATTTACAATTCCAGAACTATATAGTAGATCATGGAATTCAATCCCAGCTCACAACACCTGGAATACCACAATAAAACAGTGTTGCATAAAGGAGAAATCGAACCTTGTTAGACATGGTCCAATCAATGATGAGTTATGCTCAGTTACCTCAATCCTTTTGGGGGTATGCAGTACAGACTGCAGTATATATTCTAAACGTTGTTCCTTCAAAAAGTGTTTCAGAAACACTGTATGAATTATGGAAAGGACATAAAACTAATTTACCTCATTTCCATATATGGGGTTGTCCAGCACATATGTTGGTAATAAATCCTAAGAAACTGGAAACACGTTCGAAATTGTGTTTTTTTGTAGGATACCTTAAAGAAACAAAAGGAGGAATGTTTTATGATCCCCAAGAAGACAAAGTATTTATATCGACCAATGATACATTCTTGGAAGAAGATCATATAAAAAATCATCTACATCGCAGTAAACTAATATTGCAAGAAATGACCAAAGATGCTATAAAAACATCAACAAGAGTTGTTGATCGAACTGGTCCCTCAACAACTGTTGTTGTCTCGTCACGTCCATCTCAAGAGTTAAGTATGCCTTGACATAGTAGGAGGGCTATTCAACAACCTAAATTTTATATGGGTTTAACAGAAACTCAGAACATCATACGTGATGATGGTTTAGAGGATCCATTAACCTTTAAAAAGGCAATGGAAGATGTTGTCAAGGAACAGTAGATAAAAGCCATGGACATTGAAATGGAGTCTATGTACTTCAACTCTGTTTCAGAACTTGTAAATCAACCACATGGGGTTAAACCTACAGGTTGCAAATAGATCTACAAGAGAAAACGAGACCAAACTGGCAAGGTGCAAACCTACAAAGCCAGACTCGTGGCAAAAGGTTTTACCTAAAGAGAAGGGATTGGTTATAAAGAAACTTTTTCTCTTGTTGCCATGATAAAATCAATTATAATGCTTCTATCCATTGCCACATATTATGACTATGAAATATGGCAAATTGATATCAAGATAGCTTTTCTGAATGACCATCTTGATGAAAGTATCTTTATGTCTTAACCAGAAGGGTTCATCGAACAAGAACAGGAGCAGAAATTCTGTAAGCTTAAACGATCCATTTATGGGTTAAAATAAGCTTCAAGATCCTGGAATATAAGATTTGATACTGCGATCAAATCTTATGGTTTTGAATAGAATGTTGACGAACCTTGTGTATACAAGAAGATAGTCAACAAGACTGTAACATTCTTAGTTCTTTATGTTGATGACATCTTGCTCATTGGAAATGAAACAAGTTTCCTTACTGATGTAAAGGGATGGTTAACAACACAATTCCAAATGAAAGATTTGGGTGATGCTCGATACATTTTAGGAATATAGATATTTCGGAATCAAAAGAATAGAACCCTAGCACTATCTCAAACATCTTATATTGACAAGTTGTTGTCAAGATATAATATGCAAGATTCCAAAAGTGGTATGTTACCTCTTAGACATGGAATTCATTTGTCAAAGGAACAGTATCCTAAGACACCTCAAGATGTTGAGGAAATGACAAGAATTTCATACGCATTTGCAGTTGGGAGTTTGATGTACGCAATGCTATTTACACGTCCTAACATATGCTTTGCAGTTGGAATCGTCAGCAGGTTCCAATCCAATCTAGGACACAATCATTGGACTGCTGTAAAAAACATCCTTAAGTATCTAAGGAGAATGAAGGACTATATGCTTGTGTATGAACCTAATGATTTCATCCTTACAAGATATACCGATTCTGATTTCCAGACTGACGTAGATTCCAGGAAATCTACTTCAGGATCAGTTTTCACTTTCAATGGAGAAGCTATAGTTTGAAGAAACATTAAGAAAAGTTATATCGCTAACTTGGAAATAGTTCCAGATATGTAACTACCTATCACACTGTATTGTAACAATAGTGGTATTGTTGCCAACTCGAAAGAACCAAGGAGTTGATAACGGGCAGAAATGCACGTTATTACAGTACTAAGTTCATGACATTGCAGTCGCATGCATTCATCACATAAAATAGTTAACTTTTGTATTTTTATGCAAAATATGCATTGACTCAAAGCGTAAAATGCGATCACAAGAAAGCAACAGTCGAGCATAGCGTTACCGCAAGGCTTTACAGTGATTTCTGCTCGCAATTATCTGCTCAAGAAGGATTGCTGCATAGAGTCGCCACAACTTGGTGGGCGCATCTGGGTGAAAAGCATAATAAATCACGATGGGACAGAAAGCTGATGACGGTCGAGTCCGAATTAAGTTGATAAGTCGCTAACAAACTACCATAACAAGTACACTCAATTTTTTGGTGACAAATATTCGGCGCATTAGACAAAGAATTAATGTCATCCCATCAGTGCAATCATAAGAGAGAATATGCCTTTCACCCCGAAGCTTTATAAACATCGAAGGCAACCTTCAGTAAAGGAGTTCGAATAATTAGAGAATTTTCCCTTAGATAGAATAGCCTTGTTCTTAGTTTTTTTTTTTTTATTTAAGGCGGAAGCGAGAGAAGTGAGATTGTGCCGAGAGATCGTTCCAGTGAACTTGGAAGAGTGTTAGAAGCGTCGAGATTTGAGAGAGGGCCAGCTCCTGCGGAAGCAGGAATATCTTTTGAACATAATAGAGTTGACAGTATAAAAGCCTTGGGAAGCAAGGGATTGCTACCAAGCTCTCTATCCTTATCTTCCATTGTCATTTTGTACTTAAACTTATCTATAAAAATGGAATTTACTTCTTTATATCTATTCACTCTCTGTTTATTATGCATGAATAGCTAAATCTATCGAATGGGTTGAGAAGCACTTAGCTAGCATAACTGGGGATCTTCATTCTATGTGATTATCTTGTATTATGTATGCATCATTCGTCTATTAGGGATACTTGAGAGGGTAGTCTAAGGACAGAATCTAGGCTTGGAAAAGTCAGGTAAGAATTTAGGCTTGGGAGAGTCAGATTAGAACGCATAATCAAGATATATGAGCTTAGGAATAAGCACTGTTTGCTATTAACGCATCACATGCATCCTAGAGATAAGATATGATTGTATGTGGTCACCTTGTCTTTGTGTGCATCTTGCATCATCGCATAGGAAAAAAGTAGAGACTTAGAAATAAGCTCTATGGACATTATTGCATTCAATACATGCGTCCTAGAACTAGGAGCACCGCATTTGCTTTGGAAAATGATTTGTTGTCACATGAGTGTAGCATGATCGCATAGTTTGATGCATTCCCGGGAAACGCTAGCTAAAAACATTCTCAACCCGTTCCTCTATATACTCAGTGCATCTACCGCATAATCAATCTTTTCTCAAATCCGCCGCATACATTTATTTTATACCGCAAACAACAACCTAAAACAACTATTTTATTTATTGGTTACCACAAAGTCTTCTTGAAAATTATGACCGCATACCATTTTCCTTAGTCCCTGAGTTCGACCCTGGACTTACCAGGAAACTCAGTGGGATTTATACTTGGATTCCGTTGAGAAAACTTGTTGCTCAACGCATTTCCATCACCAAAATTCATTCCATAATTTCACCACATAAAATAATGCATCAAGTTTTTGGCGTCGTTGCCAGGGACTTCGACAATTCAGTGTGCCAACGATAATTGTTCTGATTTCTTTGCAGTTCTCAATCTCTGGCGAATTACGACCTGGAGATTGAGAGGACGTTTCGATGAAGATTAAAAGACAGCCGCCAACGAAAACAACCAGATAAAGACGATATGGCGGAGCAGCTTGAAAATGGAGCACCAAACGAAAACAATGTCATGGCGAATCCAATCCTACTAGCAAACGATCGTAATAGGCCCATTCGGGACTATGCATCGCTAAACCTCTACAATTTCTCTCCAGGAATCATGAGGCCTGCCCTTGATGGATCTCGATTCGAAATGAAACCGGTGAGCTACACATGATCTAGACTGTAGGACAGTTCGGAGGACGTCGTGGCGAGGACCCGCACGCCTACCTCCAGAGCTTTATAGAAATCTGCAACACTTTTGTGTTCCTGAATATCTCTACCAAAGAAATTCGACTAACTTTGTTCCCATTTTCCCTATGTGATCAGGCACAAAAATGGGTGTATTCTCACGAACTGAGGGAGATCACTTCATGGGAACAAGTCGTAGAGAAGTTTATGAAGAAATACCTCCCACCAACTGAAAATGCTAGAAGAAGGAAATTAATAACGAATTTTGAACAAGAAATTGACAAATCGCTCAGCGATGCTTTTTGCCAAGGTTTAAGAGGCTGGTAAGGGACTGTCCACACAATGGATTACCAGACTGCTAGCAAATAGAGATCTTTTATCAAGGACTGAACCTTGCTTTGCAGACCGCTGCCAATGCGGCAACAGCTAGTGGTCTACTTGAAAAAACATATGAGGCCAAAAATATATTTGATCGCATTTCTAAAAATCACGAGGACTGGCGAGAAAGTGATCAAAGATTAAGAATTAAAGATAGTGATGTGAACAATGGGGCCATCGTATCCCTTCAGAATCAAATGACTGCGATGATGAGTTTGATACAAAGCATCGCAATTAATAGCAACGGGAGCGAAAAAAAGGGTAGGTCAACGTAATTGCTCAAACGACCACAAGTTGTGTCATCTGTGGAGACGCCCATCCGATGGAAGAATGCCCAGAAAACCCGCAGTCAATATGCTTCATAAAGAATAATCCCTACTCCGATACATACAACCCTGGGTGGAGAAACCACCCAAATTTCGCGTAAAAAAATCAACAACAAAGCTTTCAACCAGTGGTGAAAAAAGAAGGGCTACTTGGATTTTTCCCGCGAACCAATGGTCCAACGCATAACCAAGCCAGCAGTTTGCAGACACCGAAATCTTCGTCCTTAGAGAACTTATTAAAGAAGTACATTGAGAAGAACGAATCAGTGCTTCAGAATCAAGCAACGTCCATTCAAAATCTCGAAATTCAGTTGGGATAAATTGTAGGTAAGCTCAAAAATAGACCGCAAGGAGCTTTGCCGAGCTCAACTGAGCTTCCTCGCAACGCTGAGGGTACAGGGAAGGAATAATGCTTAGCAGTCTCCCTACTAAGCGACAAAATGACTACGGAAGTTAGGGTGGAACCCATCACGACCAACTTGAATGCGGTAACATCCAAGGACCCGTTGACTTATAATTCGGAAAAGCTCGAGAAAATGAATCTCAAAGTTGCGTCCACCTTCAAGCCTTTAGAAAATGAGACAGAAGAAGTCCAGCTACCACCAGTCCCACAAAGAGTGAAAGAGAAACAAAATGATGAAGAAAAGATCGCGATAGTGGCAGTAACACAAAATGCTATGATCCCACAAAAAATGTGCGACCCAGGAATCTTCACGATACCATGCTCCATTGGAGAGGTCTACAGTGGCCAATCACTATGCGATCTTGGTGCGATATAAACGTAATGCCGCTATCAATCTTCAAATGATTGAATATGGGAAAACTCACGCCCACGACAGATATTCTCCTGCTTGCGAATAGATCCCGAATACATCCTGAAGAAGAGTTGAAAGATGCCGCAATCTCAATTGATAAATTCATCTTGCTGCCAGACTTCATCATTTTGGATTATAAAGCGGACAAAGATGCGCCCATCATATTGAGACGATCATTCCTCTCGACCGGTCGCGCTCAGATTGATGTGTACAAGGGGGAAATCATAATGAACATCAATAGGGAAAAGCTTCGGATTAAGGAAGTCAAGATTCCGGAAGATCGAGAAAAGAAGAAAAAGCCATCATGGACGTGAAAAACCCAGCTTGGAATAAGTAGTCCCTGAGTCATTATGTGATTTAACCTCATCAGGGACGCAAACCTTTTGAATATCCTTTTTCTACATCAATACTTCATGAACTTTCATCACCTTGTTATTATTTGTTATCGCATATTTACTTTTTCGCTTTTAAAAAAATGCGATCGTGCTGAACAATTGCGATAAATGATTTTGTTAACTTCTTTTTATTATTATTTGACCCTCTCAATGTTTTCTTTGCAAACGATCAAGGTACACGATTGTGGAGGTGCTACATGAAGACACAACTACTTTATTTCTTCACCACATTGCAAAGAAAGAAGATCGTTGCAAAGCAGGATATGTCAACAAATAATGCGGGTGACAGTGCAAATTTGGGGGTTGTATTTTTCCTCGACTTTATTCCAAATTCTGCACTATCGCATCACATTTTAATTTTGAAAATTTTATCACTGCATCCTCTTTGGTTACCGCAATCATTTAACTTTGATAAATTTAGTAAGTCGCCGCATGATTTTTTTTTACCAATTATGATTTCAATGATGAAACACATGCTTCTATTTTTTCGTATACACTAGAGTCATCTTAAACTTAGAAAAGTCACCTCACGGATGTCCGCATGACACACGTGGGGGCAAGCCAAAATGAAGGTAGGAATCGTGATCAACGCATAAATAAATGACCGCAACTCCGCTGTCGTGTAGGTATGAGTTTAGTCTGAGAAAGAGCGTCTTGCTCGTAGTTGGATGTCCACATGACACACGTGAGGCAAGCCAAAACGAAGGCGAGGCACTTGGATCAGCGCGAGGTCAGAGAAAAATAATAATGTCAAAAATATGCAAGGATAAAAAAATCATCTAACACCCCAGTGAAAAAAGCTTTTTTTGAAATAAATCATGCGATGTCCTAGAATCTAGTAAAAGTTCTTTCTAAGGTTAAACTTGCAGTTCCTAGATTTTAGAAATATTTTAAGAAGAGACTTGAATAAGAATTAAGGAAATTTTGGTGTATAGGATTTGAATGAAGTATCCGTGAGAAATCTAGGAAAAGAGATTGCGGTCGACTTTGTAAAGAAAATATTTAGCTTATGCTTGAGGAAAAGCATTGTTTAAATTTGAGGGTGTGATAACGGCAGAAATGCACGTTATTACAGTTCTAAGTTATTAAACAATGCAGGTTTGCATTGATAAAATATATAAGATCGCGTCCAAAAAGCATTAAGTTTATGACATTGTGGTCATATGCGTTCATCGAATAAAAACAGTTAACTTTTGTATTTTTGTGCAGAATATTCGTTGACGCAAAGCATAAAATGTGATCACAAGAAAGCAACGATCGAGCGCAGCATTACCACAAGGCTTTTCGGTGATTTATGCTCGCAATTATCTGCTCAAGAAGGATTGCCGCATAGAGTCGCCACATCTGGGTGAAAAGCATAATAAATCACGATGGGACAGAAAGCTGATGATGGTCGAGTCCGAATTAAGTTGACAAGCCACTAATGAACTACTGTAGCAAGTACACTCAACTTTTCGGTGACAAATATTCGGTGCATCAGACAGAGAATTAATGCCATCCCATTAGTGCAATCATAAAGGAGAATATGCCTTTCACCGGAAGCTCTATAAATACTGAAGGAAACCTTCAGTAAAGAAGTTCGGATAGTTAGAGAATTTTTCCTTAGATAGAATAGCTTTGTTCTTAGTTTTTCTTTAGATAGAATAGCCTACTTCTAGGCTCGAGAGAGTTAGATTAGAACGCATAATCAAGAGATATGAGCTTAGGAATAAATACTGTTTTCTATTAACGCATCACATGCATCCTAGAGATAGGATATGATTGTGTGCAGTCACCTTATCTTTGTGAGCATCTTGAATCATCGCATAGGAAAAAAGTAGAGACTTAGTAATAAGCTCTATAAACATTATTGTATTCAACACATACGTCCTAGGACTAGGAGCACCGCATTTGCATTGGAAAATGATTTGCTGTCACCTGAGTGTAGCATGAACGCATAGTTTGATGTATTCCCGGGAAACACTAGCTAAAGACCTTCTCAACCTGTTCCTCTGCATACTCAGTGTATCTACCGCATAATCGATCTTTTCTCAAATCTGTCGCATAAATTTATTTTATACTGCAAACAATAATCCAAAACAACTATTTGATTTATTAGTTACCGCAAAGTCTTATTGAAAATTATCACTGCATACCGTTTTCCTTAGTCCCTGAATTTGACCCTGAACTTACCAGGAAACTTAGTGGGATTTATACTTGGATTTTGCTGAGAAAACTTGTTGCTCAATGCATTTCCATCACCGAAATTCATTCCATAATTTCACCACATAAAATAACACATCAGGAGTCACAAACGTGGAAAACATATTGAAAGAAAGTATCATCTCATCAGAGAGATAGTACACCGAGGAGACGTGATCGTCACGAAGATAGCATCTGCAGATAACCTTGCCGATCCATTTACGAAGGCCCTTTCAGCTAAAGTGTTCGAGGGTCACCTGGTTGGACTAGGACTCCGAGCAACGTAATCTAGGGCAAGTGGGAAAATATCTATGGTGTTAGAGAATGCCCTAGTTTATTGTATTTTTCCTTTATGTTTCTCAATATTGTATTGTATATATTTGTCTCACTGGAGTTTTAGTCCAAGTGGAGGATTTTTGGAAATGTCCTAGAACTCGCAGTTCGTAAATTTTGTGTTAAGCATTCTATTTATCAATAAAATATTATTGAGTATTTTATTCAATAGAGTTAATGATTTTGCACTCTATTATAAAAATCAATAAACATATCCATAGCTATAGTATGAATACTTTAACTTTATGTGGTGACATAAACGGGATCGAGTTAATAGTATATAGCCTAAATAGTCTATAAGTATATGGATGAAATTGGGTATCTCATCCTGGTAACACTATTGGATGCAACCTATTTTGTATAGGTAATACAAATGATGTGATCCACAGATCATTCATGTAGAGGCATGTGAGTGTAGGCATCCTATGCAATGAGTTTGCATATAGACTGGACCACGAAATAGTCACTTTTATTTATATGACTGTTTATTGTTAAAACTGTTTATTTCATACTTAAGTAACTTAAGATAACTTGATCTTAATCCTGAGCTAGCTATGAACTCATGTTTATTCGGGATTATCCTTTGATCTGCATGGGTGAGAGTAGTCCAACAGCACTGCTCAATAAGCCTTCCATTTTGGGGATAAGATCGGATGAATAGCTGGGGACAAGCCCTGCAAGATGGAATTCACTCCTATCCATTTTAGGGTTAGCAGATAGGTTGTTCTCTTAAGTACTGATTCTAGGTTTTGAACAATCAGGGGCCCACCTTTTTATGATAGAGAAGGACATGGTTCATAAGTAGTATTATGAATTGAATTGTTCATTAGAGAGTCAGTGAGAACTTAAGGAACGATATGTATTTATAGGGATAAAATGGTAATTTTGACCTAGCTGTAATTACAAACAGCTGAAGAATCGACTCACTGATTATGGTTTATATGGACAAAAATATATCTACAGTGAAGAGAGTGCAAATATTGAGCTATAGTGGTGTGTCTTGATAGTTAACGAATATTAATTAATTCGGTTAAAGAGTTTTAACAAATTAATTACAGATCGTTGGAGCTCATGATCTGTAGGACCATTAGGTCCCTCTACTAGCTCATTAAATTGGAATAACAAATTAAGTATTGATGTATGAAATTCAGGTTACGAATTTGAAATGTTCAAATTCATTTTTAGGGTTTTTGATTGATTGTATATGATACAATTATAAACGTTCAATTTAATTGAAATTAAACGAAATTGGAAAATCAATTAATATTTAAATTATGATTTAAATATAAAATTGATTCATTGGTGAAATTAATATTTTATTAATTTAATATTTAGATATTAAATTAATATTATTAAAAATAAATTAAAATTAGTTTTATTTAAATTAATTATTTTGAATTATTTATAAAATTAATTTATATAAAATGATTTTTTGAAATCATTTTAGGTTAATGGGTTTTTCCATTTTTGGGAAAAACCCACTAACACACTTGATGGATAATCACCAAAATCCATTTTAGTTGATGATGATCTTCAAGCTGAAGCTGCTCTTCATGCAACCCTGTATATTTGCATGATTTCTATCTATATATAGAAGCTCCATGCATGAAGAACAATGAGAATTCGATGATATGCTTGCTGAAGTGATAACTTGAAAACCCTACTTGTGTTCTTCATCAATTCAACTTGATTTAGTGTTTCCACCACACGTTCCAGCTTGAGCATAATAGAGAAGATCTTTGTGGTAGTCCTCTCTGTGATTCAAGCTCTATCTTGGTATTTTTCAACTAAATTCGTGGAGAAATCTTCAAAGATACTATATGTTTCAAACCCTCTTATGAATATCATATGACCAACATGCTTAAAACTCAAATTAAATGTAGTTTAAGTGCTTATTAATTCTATAATCTTTCGTTGCATGATATATCATTCCTTCAGTTAGATATAACTATAGGGGTAAAACAATATATTGGCCCAGTTGTTCTTACTAGCAATCTGTGAAGGGTTATCGCACTGTTGATTGGCTGATATGAACACAGAAATATATCTATAGTGAGAAGAGTACAGCTGTCGGTCTTTAGTGGAGTGACCGGTAGTTAACGAATGGTTGATCCTGTGACTAAAGAGTTTAGTTAGGTATTTACGTACCGTTGGAGCTTCAAGCTACATGTTCATAAGGTCCCCTTGTAGCTCAATGGATTCAAGTTGAGAATCAGTTCTTGGAGTTAGTTTGAAGTGTTCAAATTATCGAAGGGAAATTCAATTATATATGATATTATTTGTGTGATGTATGAGATATATCAAGTGGAGGATTAATATAAATATGATTTACTTAAGTACCATAAAATAGAAAAAGAACTATGGTTTGTATATTTCATGAGATGAAAGATTAAAACTATAGGTTATAAATATAATATGGTAAGTTGGTTATCATATTTATTTACAATAATATTAATTATATGATAATTAAATATTTTTCTCTAATAACCGATTGAATGTGAGGTTATTGGTGGTTTTATGGTAACCGTGAGATAAAAGGAAAAATGTTTTCCTAAATTTAGAAGAGTTTCCACTTTCGAAAAAACTCATGGAGAAAGCTATTTGTTGGATCGATATGACAACCTTAGAGGGGGTGAATAGGGTTTAATTAAACTTTTTTTTTTTCTAAATTAACCCAATTAAACTAATTAATACACTTTTTATAAATAATAAGAAAAATTCAAATTGTGCAACAAATAAGATGACAAAAAATATGATAATTTAATTCTATCAAATTTTAGCAAATAAATAAGAACAAATTAAAACATACAATAAATTACTTAAATTAATTGCAAAAATAAAAAAGAAAGAGTTAGAGAAGAAGACACCATAATTTTTATAGTGGTTTGGTTAAACTCAACTTACTCTACTCCCCAAGCGCCTCTTGGGAATTTGAATAAAATCTTTCCGACTCTTTTCACGGATTAGAGTCCAACCGTTACACCACCGCTCATTTTACGGGTTCAAGAGAAAACCCGATCCTTTCTACGGTTTAGGATCAAACCATTACAAATGTTGGAATTTTTGAATAACACAATACAACTCTCACTATAGTGGATTTACAAATTTAAGCACTCAACAAGTTTATCCTCACAATACAATAACACTCTCTCAAGAATAAGATGAAAAGGAAAAAAAAAATGGGAGCTTAGAGAGAGCAACATTTGAACTTTTTGGAGGATTATGAAATGTAAAATTTGTTGGTTTAAAATTTGGAGAGGAAGATAGTTTTATATAGAAATGGAAAATTTTTTAGAAATCACAATTAATTTGGACCATTAGATTTTGGAAAAGAAAAGTCAATGGTGGAGATTTTAAACTAAACTAGTCGTTAGATACAAACAAAATTAATATTAAATTCATTTTCTTTTGAAATTTATTTTCTTTTTAAAATTAATCAAAAAAATAAAAAAACATACAATGTGTCAAAAACTAATCGTTAGACACAAACATAAAATAATATTAAATTCATTTTTTTTTTAAATTCATTCTCTTTAAAGTCAATCCAAAAGCAAAAAATATACCATGTGTAAAAAAACTAGTCGTTAGACACAAATATAAAATAATATTAAATTTATTTTCCTTTTAAATTTCTTTTAAATTTCAATTTTTTTTATTTTAAATCAATCCAAAAATCAAAAGTCCGTCATATGTTAATCTCTTAATGATCCACCATTCAACCAATATGTTGCCACATATCTACCACGATATTTTCTCTATAGACTTGTTTCGGTCATATCGTCTTCGTTTTAGCTCCGATTTGAGTGATCAAGAGGTGTTGGAATCATTGTTCTGAGCTCTCCGCTATGGACATATTAAAATACTAAGATTTTCAGTAATTAAAAATTGAGTTTATTATCATAAAAAAATTGATTAATTAATTAATTAAAATTAATTAATTTGAGATTAAGGACCAAAAAGGCAACACTATCAAGTAAAAGTGTTTCACTAAGTGATAGCTATAGAAAGAGTAAACAATCATGGAGTTTGATTATGTGATAGTTCATCAGCTAATCTAGCTAAACGAATGCGTGGCTTTGTCATACGATATGATGCCATTTACTACACGATTGAGTACATCGTTTATACGATAGAAAACTTCATATCTCCCACTTGCTCAATCGTCTACACGATTGTTGTCCTCCAATCTTTTCCTCTAACCAAGTTCATACAGAGCCCACAACTCCTAGATTCTCACATCGAGAATACCAAGGTAACCATTGTGGTGGTGTCCTCACTCAACTCGATTGGTTTCAAGGAGTCGTTGGTCATTCGTTGTGTTCGTGCTGTTGATCGTGTTGTGCATCGATCGTTGCATTCGAGGGTTGTGTTGCTGTTCTTAGATGCATGGAGATTGATCAAGGGATTCTTGAAGAGTTTCTTCAAAGGCATGCATACTCTATCACTTGATTCTATGAAAGCATGTTGTAATTTCTAGTTATGCATGACCTGTTAGTTTCTATTCTTGTACTGTAATTGTGTATGTTCAATTCGAATGAAATTTGGAACGATCCTTCTGCTGCTCATGAAAATCCTCATACTTGATTTCTTTCACCACTTTTATGTCTACCATATACTGTTCAAGTGATATCATATAACCTTGGATCTTAGTTTATTGGATTGAATTAATACAGTCTGAATGTCAAATAAAATACCTCTTATTTTATTAAACAAATAATTTTTTCTTTCAAAATATAAACTATAATATATACGAGATTTAGGACACTAAATCAAACACTTTCTCCATTAGCTTTTCTCTCTAGACTTCAACTTTCTTTCCAAAGTTTGCCATCGATAGCCATAGTCATGGCTTTCTCTGTTCAACTCGCTGACCAAATCCTTCCACCTACGACTAGATCCAGCTGTCATCCGATGATTTTCAAAAAAAAAAAAAAAGAAAAAAAAAGAGACCAAGCAAGGACAATTCAGACGATTTCCCTTCAATTTCGTCGGTGACTAAATGATTTAGCTATTTAGACGACTTTTTAATGATTTCGGACCTAGGAAACCAATTTAGTTCTAGTTTTTGTGATTTCTTTGATTTTTGACATACAGTTGGGATTTTCTTCTTCTTTTGACAATTAGAATATGTTATATACGATTGAAATAATGTACTATTTTTATTATATATACTGTAATATACATCCGAGTACTAAGATGATTTGGGACTTAGGCTTTAGGTTTTATACTATATACTCTATCATATGATATGTTTGGGGATTTATTATGTATCTATTTCTTAATGAATGTGTGGATTTCTATTACTACTTTAAAAAGGTTTATATGAAATATATTGGGATATCGAAGAGTGATTTATATTATATATTTTGGTATAAATGATCCATAAAAAATGTTAACTTATATATACTACAATGTTTTCTGATATATACCATGTCATATGATACTGTTTGGGGGTTTATCAAGTATATGCGTATTAATGATTGTTTTGGATTTCTCGTTGATGTAAAAGGTTTATATGAAATATATTGGTACATATGTGATATCAACGTGAAATATAATAGAAAAAATCAAAATACCTAGGGTAGATATTACATTCAACACATACAAAGGTATGTTTATGCTAACAATTAGTAAAAAGACACAAAAAGAAAACTGTGGAATATTTAAAAATAACCATGAATCTGCCAGAAAAACCAACAAGTTGTCGTGAAATATTTGATTACATTTCAAATAGATTTACCATTATATTGCATACATTGGTTAGGTTATTTTCAAACATCTAATATAATGTTCTAAAGTATATTTAAAAATAATCATGAATCTCTGCAAAAAAAAAAAAAAAAAAAAAAAACCCAATAAGTTGTCGTGAAACCAGTTGTAATTGAGTACATATCAAATATATTTACCATTATATTTTATATATGGTATACACTGTTCTAAGGTATATTTTAAAATAACCATGATTTTTTGGTGAGTAGAACTAGTTATTTGATATGTGAAATACATTAAATGAAAAATAAAATCAGTTTAAATACATTTTCCCCCATTAGAAATGAGAAAGAAATCTCAACAAATAAATGCACCTTGAAATGAGAAAGAAATCTCAACAAATAAATGCACTTCTCTTAGTTAAACAAATGAATAAAATATTAACAAATAAATATATTTTCTCTCCTTCGTTAACCAAAATGAATAACATCTCAGGAAATAAATGGATTTTCTCTCAAAGTGAATAACATCTCAAGAAATAAATGGATTTTCTCTCATCAACATATATTAAGAGTGCTAATATGGAAAGTGGTATTTTAGTTTGAAAAACCCATGAAATCTTATATACAAAAGTATCAAACATTTTCTCTTTCCAACATTTTCTCAAGAAATAAATGCAATTTCTCTCCTAAACATATGGAAAGTGCTATTTCTCTCTCCAACTGTACATACACGTATTTTACTTAAAAAATCGATTAAATCTTATATACGAAAATATCAAAAAGTTTGCATATTTATAAAAATAAGTTTTAAAAAGGGATTGAATCTTTAAATATCCCTTATCTTAACAGACATTTCGGGTTAATATCCCTTTGGGCATTTCTAATTTCTAAATCTAATTGTTCTTTTCCTAAAAAAAAGAAAAAATTTTCACTATTTAAAATTAACTTTAAAATTTCACATCATAATTATTTTGAAATTAATTAATCGACGTTAGTATCAAATATTGGGATGGTATTTAATAAAAAAATCGAGATTAAAGTATAAATCTTAAAATTGGTAGGAAAAAACAAAACAAAAATCCCAAGAATAAAATTATAATATTTTGAAACCTGTAAACTAAATTCATATTAAACCTAAAAGTTAAAAGACCAAAATTACAACCTTTTAAAGCTTGGAAACTAATAAAAATTAGACGTAAACCTAGAAACCAAAAATATTATTTTTTTTTTTTAAAAAAAACCTTTACCAAAAAAGTAGAAAGAAAGTTGAAAAAGATTGTGCAACTCGCCGTGGTGTTTACGAGTATGTATCGATAAGCATTGGAAATATATTTGTATTGTTTTATATTTCTTATGAACTGTTTTGTCCATATAAAAAAAAAAGATTTTAAACGTTCAATATGGTATTTGCCCGTCTTTTTCAAATCTTTCTTATTTTTCAATATTTGATTTTTTTCACTTGAAAATGATCAACGAAACGACATCGTGTTAGTCACGGTCCAACAATGGAGGGAGCATCTATGACCTAGGTCACCACGAAACCTTGGCAAGTTGGCGAACTAAACAAAGTTGTGGATTTCTTCGAGGGATTTTTTTTCACCTATTTCTTCTTAATATTATGACTTTTTAATTTTATTTTAATTGACAATTTTAAGTGATTTTGTTATAACTTTTGTCTTTAATCTCTTTACCTATGATATCAATTTTACTATTATTATTTCTTTTTTGAGTCTTAAAATGTTTTAATAATACATCTCTTTCCCCTCTAAAAAAAAGTATATTCTCTCTAAATTGGTTTATTCTTATTTTGTTAGGTCTCATTTAACACAAATGTATTAACATATGTTATCAATTACTTAGACTAGTAAGTAAGGTGAATTCACAGGGCACGGCTCCTTAAATATATATTTTGTGTATATTTATTAAGTTTTTTATATGATGTACAAAAATATTATTATTGTGTTGATCAAATGGGTACATGCTACTTTCTATATTTTGTTGTCTTCACGTTTTTTTTAATAGTTGCAATTTTACTATGTTTTGATGGTTTACTCTTTCACTATATCTATACTGATTGATTTATAGAAAGATTCAATTTCTCCATTCTGAATTGTGTTACTTTGTTCCTATGCATGTTGTTATATTTTGTTACACAAACTTTGATTATAACACCTGTATGATTTTGTTAATATAAAACTATGGTTTATGTTTATTTTAATTATGTATGAGCTGCAATTCTCTTAATTAGTACTTTCCTTTCTTATATTCTTGGTATCTATTTAGTTATTGAATGACAATTTCCAATGATGACCAACAATAAAAGGTCCGGAGAAATAAGACATAAGAGAATGTTAGAAAAAAAATTCCTACTTCTTCTACAAAAATAATTAGAAAGTACTTGAGAAAATTAAAAAAAAAAAACCATATGAAATCCAAATTTGGAGAAATCACCGCGACCCACATGAAAGAAATCTATTATGTAAAAGAATTATAACTACAATCATACATAATTCTCTTTTAGATCTCAATTACAAGAACACACTATCAAAGGTTTTGTATCACTCACATATTTTTCTCCACTATCATATTTGATAATATATATATATATATATATATATGTATGTATAATTGAGTCAATTTGAAACTAAAATTGTCATAGGCTCCTTTTATATAGTCATTGGAGTCCATCACTTCTTTAATTTTCTAGATGTGGAAATATTTTGCCAAAATTTTATAGAGAAAAAAGAAGAGAAAAATAAATGTTATAAAATATAATAATTTAAAATAATGATTTTATTAATAAAAATAGTTGTCTTTTAACCATTTGTTCGAAGTAAAAAAGAAGAAGTAATGAATGGATCTTGGGTGCTACTAAAAGCAAATGTCGAGAATAAAATTATCAAGTTTAAAAATACATGCACTAAGATGCAACTTAAACCAAATCTCAAGTGTATTTTTTCAAAAGAGAAAAACAAAAAAAAAACAAAACACAAAACTATTAATTCTACAAATAACTTGATCCTTACGATTTTTTATGGGAAATCTCTATCTTGATCCAGGGAAATTGAACCATTGCCTCATTCAGTCTAGTAGTAATAAATAATAAAAATATCGGATCAGAAAATAATCATGAAAATTTTAGCACTGACATCATATTTTCTTCGGGACGACTAATAAAGATTAGGGAAAGAGTACTCTCAATAAACTATTTAACAAGATTATACATTAATAGTTAATAGTTAAGTGCGTGTTAATAGTCAAATATATTCTTTAGGTATTTGACTATTTATTGTTTTGCTAATTTTTAAGAGAAGATTCAAACATTGAAATTTTGTGAGATTTTGCGGGATTTTAATGCTTTAGCTTTGAAGGTTTATTTTATATTTTGTTGTGAGAAAACCGGGTAAGAATTAGACAAATGAAAGAAAAATGAAAGTATCTATTTGGGAAAAAAAATAGATATCTATATAATTTATTTTAAAATTGGTACTTTTCAAGCTCAAAAAAGCTTCAAATAAATTGATCATTATACATGATATGAGCATATTTTAACCCTTTTAGAAAGATTAAGAGTATTAATACAACTTTTGAAAGCTTAATGATATTTTTGAAATGAGTATTAACAGTTGAAAAATTATTTTAAATGACAAAACTGCTGAAAATGTTATAAATAATAACAAATATCACAGTCTATCTGCAATAGACCATGATAGACTATTATTTGTGTCTATCATGATCCAGATAGACACAGATAGTAGTCGATTGCGGTATATTGCAGATAGACAGTGTAATTTTGTTATATTTGTAAAGATTTTTATTCAATTTTCTATATTTGAAAATGACCCTTAACGATTTGTATTCATATATACTAACCGTAAGGGTATTTTTGAAGTGAAGGGTTTTTTTTTTTTGTTTAAATTTAAGGGTTTTTAAAAATTATGAAAGTTTAGAGGTACTTTGGAAATAAAACACTAACGATTTTCATTCAAAACCAAACTGCAAGAGTATTTTTGAACTATTTTTTAAAGTTTAAAGATATTTTGAAACAAAATACTAACGTTTTCTATCCAAAACTAGTGGTAAAAATATTTTTGAACTATCTTTTAAAGTTTAAAAGTATTTTTAAGCTTTCAATTCATTAAGAAAAAAATTCAATTAAATATCAACCAACGATATGTTGAAAGTACAAATAAAAGAACTTTTCGTGTGAAATAAATTAAAAAGGTACTTTATTTTTATTATTTATAGATAATATATTTTTTCAGTGATCTTTAATATATGATTATTATGTATATATTAGGCTTGGAGATGTAGCTAATTCTAAGTTCTAACCCATGAGGAGCCAAAGTTGATTTTCCAAAGCATAGAAAGTTATAAAGAACATAGAAAGATCGGTGAGTCCTAGAACGACTTGTCGGTTTATGAGATCTCTCGGCGCCGCCTTTGCTCTTTGGTCTCTTAAGCCAAACAAGTTGTCGTTTTCATAACTTCCACTATTCATTTCTTTATATATATAAACGAAATCCATAATTGAACTTCTAAAACACAAAGCTACTAAATTCAAATTACTGTGTACACCAACTTCTCCAATAACAATGGCGGAAGGTAAAGATCAACAATCTCTCATGAACCACCAGACGTTTCCGAGTATTGACCGATGTTCGTCCATCGGTCGGGAGAAGCACACGGTAGTTGCCGACATGGACGGGACGTTGCTTTGTGGCCGTAGCTCGTTCCCTTACTTTGCCCTCATCGCGTTTGAGGCCGGTGGAGTGTTGAGGCTTTTGTTCTTGTTGTTGGCCTCCCCCTTTGCTGGAATTTTGTACTACTTCATTTCCGAGTCTGCTGGAATCCGTGTGCTCATATTTGCCACTTTTGCGGGAATGAATGTGAGTTTACTTAATTCTTCGATTCAACTCAATTCCTTAGTTGTCGTTTCTTAATTATTTTACTTTTTTTTTTTTTTTTTTTTAAATTAAACTTATGGATATTACTTTTATTTTCAAATTTCTTCTTTGTTATCTATTCTTTTATCAATGATTATTTTTGTTTTTAGAATTTGACTAACAATTCAACCATTTACTTTAAAAAGATACAAATTATTGTAAAAAATATGTATGAAATAGACTTAATTTTAAAAAACTAAAACAAAAAACCAAATAGTTACCAAACAGAGCCTTAGTTTTTCAGCTTTTAAACTTGTGTCTGTTTGATCATTGAATTTTTTAAAAGTGTTTAATAAATCTTTAAATTTTAAGTTTTATGTCTAATATCATTGAATTTTCTGTCTAATCTATTATATCCTTAAATTTTCAATTTTAATATTTATGGATAATTGATGTATAATATATAAATTGAATTTTATGTAAAATAAAATTCTAAAATTTAAATTTTATGTTTAGTAAATACTTAAATTAATATATATATATATATGTTGAATAGACCAATAATTTATGAGATACAAAATTGAAAAAGAAAAATAAATAACTCAATCATGATAATATCTTGATGTTAAATCAAATATTAGAAAAAATTCAAATAAAAATCAAATTTGAAACTAATAAATCCACGTGAATGATAAAGTCAATTGGTATGAGATTTTTTTTTAATGATTTAAATGTTAAATTATCCCAAATAACCCTATAATCATCATAGGTAAAATGAGAAATCAAATATTTTTATCATAGTTTTTTTTAGATGGTATATAGATATATAGATATATGCATGAAAACTGAAAACAGAAAATGTTACGAAGGATTTTAATTTGTTGTATTGTTCATTTTGTTAATAAATACTAGTTAAATTACCACCAAATAATATTAAAAAAAGACTATTTTGTATCTAAATTTTAAAAGTTAAAATGGAAACAAGATATTGAACTCAGATAATATTGTTTTTGTGTATCTTTGCAACAAAGGTTTCCGACATCGAGTCAGTGGCACGAGCAGTTCTACCAAAGTTCTACGCACATGACTTGCATGTGGAGACATGGAGGGTATTCTCATCATGTGGAAAACGGTGTGTTTTAACTGCGAACCCTAGAATCATGGTGGAACCATTTCTCAAAGAGTTCTTAGGTGCTGACGTGGTCATTGGAACTGAAATTCACACAATCGGCCAACGAGCCACAGGTTTGATTCAGAGTCCTGGAATCATAGTCGGCAAGAATAAGGCTACAGCTGTCGAACAAATTCCAGAGCCAGACATTGGGATTGGTGACCGAAAAACTGATTACCCCTTTATGAAGCTCTGCAAAGAGGGATATGTAGTTCCAGCGAAGCAGGAGGTTAAGCCGGTCACCGTCGATAAATTGCCTAAGCCAATCGTTTTCCATGATGGCCGGTTGGTTCAAAAACCGACGCCATTTATGACGATGGTTTTAATTCTATGGATTCCGGTGGGATTTGTTTTGGCTTGCTTGCGGATTGCTGCCGGTTCTCTTCTTCCGATGCCGTTTGTGTATTATGCGTTTTGGGCTCTTGGCGTTCGGGTCGAAATCAAAGGTACCTTTTAATCACCTTCGATTCAAAACTTGAGATAAAAAAAATTAGAAAGGCATGTACCAAAGAAGGACAATGATTAAACTTGCACCTAATCGTACACTCTTTTTTTAACTTAAAAAATGTTTTTTAAACAAATAAAAATTGTCGAATAGTATAATTTCTTGAGTTGTGGAGAGATAGGTGCCGTTAGAGAGTACTTTAAGTAGTATTTTTCGTTAAGAAAATGTCCCGTCTTAAAAAAGAGCCTTTTTAACATACAATTTAGACAATTTCATGGAGACTTTAATAATCTAATTAAATCATAAAATCAAAGCTTAAATGGATAAATGATAATATGTTTGATAATACATATACTTTATGTATATTAAATAGGTACACCACCCCCTCCGGCAAAGAAATCCACCGGCCAAACCGGCGTCCTTTTCATATGTTCACATCGAACCCTCCTCGATCCAATCTTCCTCTCAACTGCTCTCGGTCGTCCGATCCCTGCTGTGACATACTCTATCTCCCGCCTCTCAGAGGTCATTTCTCCTATCAAAACCGTCCGCCTAAGTCGTGACCGAGCAGCCGACGCCTCAATGATCAAGAGCCTACTCCAAGAAGGTGACTTAGCAATATGCCCTGAAGGGACGACTTGCCGGGAGCCGTTCCTACTTCGATTTTCGGCGTTGTTCGCAGAGCTAACCGACGAGATTGTTCCGGTGGCAATGTCCAACCGAATGAGCATGTTCCATGGGACGACGGCGAGAGGATGGAAAGGAATGGACCCGTTTTACTTCTTCATGAACCCAAGTCCGGTGTACCAAGTGACGTTTTTGAACAAATTGCCGTACGAACTCACGTGCGGTGGCGGCGGAAAATCGAGCCATGAGGTGGCAAATTACATTCAAAGGATGATCGCTGCAACATTGTCTTATAAATGCACCAACTTTACTAGAAAAGATAAGTACAGAGCTTTAGCTGGAAATGATGGCATTGTTGTTGAAAAATCCAAGGTTCAATCTACGAAGATAATGGGTTGCTAGAGATTCATGGTGAAACTTTACTCTCTGTAACCCAATAATATTGTAGAATTGTATCAAAAAATATACCAATTTGGGAGGGTTTTTTTCCCTTTAAATTTTACAATCGATCAAATTATCAAATTCCAAGAAATTACACAACAAGAAAGTAAGGATAATGGTTGGAATTGTTTTCGCATACAATTATTTTCACTTTCAATTTTAGTTCATCTGGATCCATTTTGATTCGTGTGCTTTCAAAAATTTTAGTTTGGTCTTGTAGGTTTAATTCTAGTGATTTGGTTCTTTTGATTCCTACCCCATCTTAGTTTTATATATTAAAAAACGACTATTTTTATTCCATAAAATTTAAAATAAAAAGATTAAAATGGTCACCTTTTAGTAATACAAAAATCAAAATGTAGATGTTATAGAGGTACGTAACTATCATGTAGATAGTAATTTTATTTAATATGATAACAATTTATTAGACAAAAATTAAATGCTATTTAGGACTTATTAAACATTTTTATAACTATACTAATTTTTTAGAAGAAAACTAATAAATGTTAGGGATAAAATTTGTAATTTGAACAAAAAAACGTCCTTCAAAAATCACAACCAATATATAAAATATTGTTGCTTACGGAGACATGTATTAACTTGTTGATGTCTATTGATATTTATGAAAAATTATGAAACGTTTTTTTTCTAAAAAAAGTAATTAATAAATAAATATTGTGCGTTGTTTCAATAATGAAAATTTTACACTATTATCTATATTATATTGACATTATTTATATATATTTGAATCTTTTAAATATATAATGAAAATTTTGATACACATTCGAATGAATGAATTTTTTAATATCCATGAAATTTTGATAATAGGGTCACAAGACAGATTTATCAACGGCAATATTAAAAATAGTCATTCCATGATAACGTTTCCTCAAAAAGGAACATACTTTTCAGAGAGAGTCAACGTAAAGCAATTTCCCGCTGGAAGAAACTTCCATTTCCATCCATGGTCATGAACGACGGGTTTGCAGCAGATCCTCTTCTGGGCTGGCTATTAAATTTCCTCCTAAATGAGTATGAACCGGAAATTTCTAAGCTGTATTCTCCATTTTCATTCATTCTTTTGATTTCTATCCTTTTCCGTTTTCCATTTTACGTTTATTTCTCGCTTTCTCTCTTGAATTTCTGGGTTTCAGAGCTCCGTTTTCGCCATGGCTTCTCGATTTTTTCTCGCATTTTCTCTCTGTTTCCTTTGCTTCTTCCCCTTCTTTTCTCGCTCCGCCAATCGCTTGCCGAAATTGCTCTTACACAACAACAACATGTATTTAATAATACTTCATTGCCTTCTTCTTTTCATTTCTCTGTTTCAGTTTTCCCCATGTATACGGCATTTGAAATTTTGTCCTAATTGATGTCAATTTCACAGGGATCAATCTGTTATTAGGATGAAAACGGTCGGTTCCCCCGTTACAATCGATCCCACTCGTGTTATTAAGCTTTCATCCAAACCCAGGTTCTTAAACTTCTTAAACTTGCACATTTTGGAGAACCCTTTTCAAATTTTTACTCAATCTGATGAAAATATACAGGGCTTTCTTATATAAGGGATTTTTGTCTGAAGACGAGTGCCAACATCTTATCAATTTGGTACAAGAAACTTCTCATTCTTTATCTTCCTCGAGAAATTTGATCACCAAACTGCATAGTGCATAATTGTGATTTGTAATTTGTAGGCAAAGGGCAAGCTACAACAATCATTGGTGGCGGCTGAAACGGGTGAGAGTGTTACAAGTCAAGAACGGACGAGTACCGGCATGTTTCTTACGAGGGCTCAGGTATGTTACTCGTTGGTCATCTGCTCAAAATATCTGTTAGTTTCTGTAGTTTACATTCCTTTTTCTAATTTGGTTATCAAGTGGGCTTGGCAGAATTTGTATAAGGGCAGAACATGAAACATGAAAGAGGAAATTGAGCATAATGTTATCTTAAGGTGTTGGAAGAATCAACTATCTTAGCCTTATCCATCATTGGCAGTTGCAAGCATGATCTTGACTGCATTTTTTGTTTTCATTGGTCGTGAGAAGGCTGTCTTTCAATTGTCTTTTAGTGTCCTTTTTGGGGTTATTGGATTGAAGAGCAATCCAAGAGCTATGTAGTATGTTTGAGTTCTTACATTGTTCTAATCGAATGACAGTATTATTACTAGTCATTCAAAAGGTAATTTCACATTAAGGTCAATATCGTCCCTTGTCTCTGCAGTTTTATATACTAGACGCAATGGTCCCAACTTTAATGAATGATGTTGAGTGAAATTAAAATTCTAGCTTGTTGTGTTGACGTAGATTGGCGTAAGATTGATGTGATCAACATCCTTTTACTATCTATTAGGGACTATTTGGGGGCCCAACATGAAATGGTATATCTCCACATCCTACATCATCTCAGTGTTTGGAGACCCATTATCCTATCTCACCAATTTTAATTGTTTGTGGGCCCATTTTCGAAACATGTTTCGTATCTCACCATCATTTTCCTTCCATGTATCGTATATCATCTCAGTGCTTGAACATACTCATTCACACTCGATCAGAACTCTTCAAACATCCGAACTCTCTAGACATCAGAACTCCCCACATCCTATACTCGATTAGTAGTAGGGATTGTTGAAATCAATCAAGTAGAAAAGTACAAGGATGAAATTACAAGAATGAGAACTTCTTGCAAGTCTAGTAGTTATAAGTTGGGACAATGGAACCTTTTGGATTACAAGAATGAGAACTTTTAACCTTGAGATGCCATATCCCTATTGTTTTTTCCTGGCATTTGCAGGTTGAAGAATTTTTAGTTGTGGGCTATTTATTGGTAGATATTGAGTTGTGTCAAAATGCGGACAACATTGCATTGTGTTTTTAAATCTGCATCTTCCTTAAATATAAACTAAATGGAGATTGATTCTATGGTCCCCTTCTCTTCCCAGGATGAAATAGTTGCTCGCATCGAGTCCAGGATTGCTGCGTGGACCTTCCTTCCCATTGGTAAACTACTTATAAATATTTTGATGTATTGTCTTTTATTTATTTATGGAATGAGGTTTGTATAATCTCAAAATTGTTGTTCTGTTTAGATAATGGGGAGCCTATTCAAATACTAAGGTATGAGAACGGTCAGAAATACGAGCCACATTTTGATTTTTTTCAAGACCCAGTTAATATAGCTATTGGAGGTCATCGGATAGCCACAATTTTGATGTATTTGTCCGATGTTGAAAAGGGTGGAGAAACAGTCTTTCCCAATTCTCCGGTATTGCTTTCTTGAAACATTAATCACTCTCATTCAGGACTGTTTGTAAATTAATGAGTTGTTGTAACTATGAAACTTGTTATGAATAATTCCATTTTCAAATCTCTCTCCTGCAGATTAAATTATCCGAGCAGGAAAGGGCTGACTTGTCTGATTGCGCTAAGGTTGGCTATGGAGGTATTGAATTTTTTCTTTGAAAATATATCATTATGGAGGCTGCGTTGATGCTGAGTTAATGATGCAACATGAGAATCTCGTCATGCTTTAAACATTTCCCAGTATCTTTTCTGTTAACTTTCAATGATTTCCAATTTTTGTTATTTAAATCTAATCGCAAAAAAACATTATGAAAGGATCATCATGACATAAAGTATATCAAGTATAAACTGCTTAATTATCAACTCTCGAATTTGCAAAGAAGCTGTGATGAGAAAAAGTTCGCATTTATCTTAACCTTTTCTGTTTCATTTTTTTGTTCTCATTGCATTGCATTTTTTCTTCAGCCTTCTTTATTATAGCATCCAAAATGCAATCAAATTTGTATGATTCGAAAGAGAGTATGTTTGTTCGTGGGTGCAGTAAAACCAAAGATGGGTGATGCTTTACTGTTCTTCAGTCTGAATCCAAATGTGACACCAGATGCGACCAGCTATCATGGGAGCTGCCCGGTGATAGAGGGTGAGAAATGGTCTGCAACTAAATGGATTCACATGCTTCCAATTTATGAAATTTGGAGGAATCCAGCTTGTGTGGACGAGAATGTCCAGTGTAGAGCGTGGGCAAATGCAGGTGAGTGTGAAAAGAATCCTGTTTATATGATGGGTTCTAAGAATGAACTTGGACATTGTAGGATGAGTTGCAAAGTGTGCTCTCCTCCCTCATAAAAACAAATGATTCTTTTATTTATACACAAATCAGGAAGTAAGAGTTCTTTCTTCTTACACATGTACACATGTAAATGTAAATGACTTTGAGAGGTTTCACTTGATTCAAACTATTGAATCTCTCTCTCTTCTCGCTGTCTATCTATCTATCTACGTCTATGTACTTACATACTTATATTTTTTGTGGAGTATTTTGATAGGAAACTAGCTAGCCCTCTTGAATTAGTGAAGCTTGTTTCGGTTTGGTGCAGCTTGCTAATGGTAAATGAATTTCAATGGTGATCAGTTCTACATTTTGGTGGAGAGAGAAAGATTGTGCTGAAAAACTTGTCTATTCTAGTAGTGTTCAAAAAACTCGATAACCCGATTAACCCAGACTATAAAGGTTGGGTTGGGTTGGGTTATATTTTTTTTCTTTTTTTGGGTTAGGTTAAAAAATATTAAAAAATTGAATTTCAGGCCAGGTCTTGGGTTACTCCCGTTCCCGACCCGACCCGAATATATATATATATACTAAAAAAACAAACCCTCGTCTGACCCTCGCCGCCTAAATGCTTCCCCAGTGCCCCACGAATCCACGATCGTTGATCCCTTTCATCTCACGTCTCCAGCCTCATGCCTTCGACTCCGGCCTCACGCTTTTGGCCTCACATCTCCGGCCTCATGCTTTCAGCCTCATGCCTCCGTCTGTCGATCCCAGACTCGCAAATCGCCTCCAACTCCGGCCTCACGCCTCTGTCTCTGACCTCACGCTTCCGACTGATCGTCGATCGCAAACTCACAAATCGCAATCGTAGCAAGCCTCCAGTCCCTCATGCCTCACGCCTCACGCCTCCGGCCTTACGGTCCCTCATGCCTCCACCCTCTTGGTCCCTCACGGTCGCTCTTCACGCCTCTGCCTCAGAAGTCAGATCTGTTGTCCTTCACGCCTCTGCCTCAGATCTGCCATCCTTCACACCTCTGCCTCCGATCCAACGTCCTTCACGCCATATCTTCGCCGTCTGTTTCAATCTCACGCCAGATCTCTCAGTTCGTTCATCATCTCTCAGTCCTTCATGCCAGATCTTTGTCGCCCGTTTCTTTTGGTATGAAGTTTTTGCTTTTCTTTTTTATTGAAGACGTTGAATTGAAAATTTGCAATACTGTTTGTGTGTGTTAATTACCGTTAAGTCAATATTAGAATGAATTATGAGTGGTTAATCCCTAAATTATTCATTACTTAATTTTTGCCTTACCATTATGTAACTAATTGAATTAATTTTTATTCAACCTCGCAGTGTCTCGAGAATCATTAGATTCTTCAAAGTCATTACGACGGACACAGAATAATCACCATTTTCTAACTTCATGGTGAGTAAAATAATTTAAGTTTTACGGTATACATATATTGTGTATGTGTGATTGATATTTATACATGAGTTGTTCTGAGTTAATTGAGAAGTTAGCCTCCTCTCCTCCTCCCCTTCCTAATGTTAGCCAAACTCCAAAAAATATACCACCCCTACCTCCCAAGTCCAATCGAAAGAGATCTAATAAACCAACTTCGTCTGTGAGGGATCATTTCACAAAAATGGAAGTGAGTGCTAATGATGTAGCTAGGTGCAAGTGTAACTATTGTCGTAAAGATTACACATGTGACAGTAATACTTGTGAAACTAGTACTTTATGGAAGCACTTAAGAAATCAATATAAAAAGTACCTATATAAACAAGAAGAAAAAGGACAAACTACTTTAACTCTTGTACATTCAACAAGAAAAAAATTCAGTGTAAGGCTCTTGTTTGTTAGATTGTGGCAACTAGGTGGAATTCTACTCACTACAAGAATTTTGGGCTTTAATGTCGGTTGAAAAAAGCAAAATCGGATGTATAATGTTAGTTTTTTTAAAAAATGGATCTTTAATGTCAGTTTTAAACTGACATTGAAGATGGGCTACAATATTAGTTTAAAACCGACGTTAAAGGCCTCTCATTTTTTTTAACTTTATTAAAAAATATCTTTTCCATTTCAAATGAAATCTTCTCTCTCCTTTCACTTCTCTCTTACCAAACCCTCTCTTACCAAACTCTCTATTCTCTCCTTAGCTTGGATGTGCACATCACTTCCGATCGTTGTCGTCATCGGTGTTGCTTGGATCTCCGTCGTCGTGGGCTTCTTCTGGTTGTGGGTCATCGTCGTTGGTGTTCTCCAGTTGTTTTTTGATTGGTTTTCGTCGGCACGTGGGTGTTCTCGGGGTGTTCTTTGCAGGCGCGTGGGTGTTCTCTATTGTTCTTCGCATATTCTTCCGGTGGTTGTTCGTCATGGTTGGGCGTTGTTCTCTGGTTGGTTTTCTTGTGGTTGTTTGTCGTGGTTGTTCTTCCGGTGAGTCAGCTCGCCGTTTGTCCAGTTGGTTTCAGTCGTAGAGGTGGGTCACAGGCATGGATCTATAGATTTAGTTGTGGGTTTCTCCGATCCGGTCGTTTATTTGCCCAATCTACTTATGGGTCTTCCGATCCGGTCGTCGACGTTGTAATTTTGTCAGATCTGTCGTCTTAACTCTATTTGCAAGGTCTAGTGCTCGCCGGTGTTCCAATCTTCGAGCTCCGATTCGGATTTCTTCAAGTTTGTGGGTTGTTTAAGTTGTTTGCTTGGAAAAGTAAAATTGTATTTTCATATGAATTTTCAATTTAGTAATTTAAAGTTATTTCATTCCTTTTATTTTTATTTTAATGATTAAGCTTATTGAAATTTTGAAATATTGGAACTAAATTAGTTGAAGAATATATACTTGGTTGGTAGTCTTGCTTGGTGTAGTTTAAATGTATTTTAAAATCCTTTTGTTTCAAATATATATAAACTAATTTGGTCTTATTTGGTTGATTAAGTTTGATTGGTGTGGTTCAAGTGTTATTTCATTAATTTTATGTCTTGTTCCAATGATTAAGCTTCTTGAAATTTGTTAAAGTTGGGATGAAATTAGTTAAAAAATATGTACTTGGTTGATAGTCTTGCTTGGTGTGGTTCAAGTGTATATCAAAATCCTTTTCTTTCAATTATATGTAAACTAACTTGGTCTTACTTGGTTGATTAGGTTTGATTGGTGTGGTTCAAGTGTTATTTCATTAATTTTTTGTTTTATTCCAATGATTAAGCTTCTTGAAATTTGTTAATGTTGGAATGAAATTAGTTAAAAAATATGTACTTGGTTAATAGTCTTGCTTGACTTGGTTCAAGTGTATATCAAAATCATTTTCTTTCAATTCTATATAAACTAATTTGGTCTTACTTGGTTGATTAAGTTGGTTGGTGTGGTTTAAGTGTTATTTCATTAATTTTATGTTTTGTTCCAATGATTAAACTTCTTGAAATTTTGAAACATTGGAATTAAACTAATTGAAAGATATCTACTTGGTTGGTAGTCTTGCTTGGTGTGGTTTAAGTGTATATCAAAATCTTTTTCTTCCAATTATATATAAACTAATTTGGTCTTACTTGATTGATTAAGCTTTATTGGTGTGGTTCTAGTGTTATTTAATTAATTTTATGTTTTTGTAACGACCTGACCCCCTAGGACTCAAGTTAGGTCGTTATTAAATATATGCATGCATGAAACTTAAAACGGCACCCTGTGAAATAAATGCTAAATAAATAAGATAAGTTCAAAAGAACTTCATTAAATTCAAATATTAAAACATAAGAAATGGGTACCCATAAATCATAAATGATAATAATAATTCTGAAAACAATTCTTAATAGTAAGTTTCAAACATCAAAACTGAAAGTTAAGAAAAACATGAAAAGAAATCTAAATCTCATGAGCGGAAGCATAAAACTGGTCCCAATAGCTTGATCACGGATTCCGCTTGTCAATCGTTGGTGCATCTCTACCTTTACCTAAAACAACAACATGAGAAAGGATGAGTATAAAATACTCAGTAAGTAACCCCACTACTAGGGTCGGGCTAGGCATTTATGTCTTTTAGATGCCTACCTCTGGTGGAACATAAAAACTGCTCTAGTCCTCATGGACACATACATATATGAAAAACTGGTTTCTATCCTACTGTAGTTAAGTATGTCCACTACCTCTGGTGAACCACGAAAGAAACACAACCCCTGGTGAATCCCGAAGGAAACACAATATCTGGTGAATCCAGAAGGAAACAAAATATCTGGTGAATCCCAAAGGGAACACAATATCTGGTGAGCATCTAACTAATCAGTGAGGACACTATCACAATCTCAACATCACAAGTATCACAACATGGTTCCATAACATACATATCATATAGATCTCATCATCATGATTCTACAACATACATATACCTCTTGTCATCCTAGTCTCATAACATACATATACATCTCATCATCATGGTTCTATAACATACATATAAATTTCTTCATCATAGCTCTATAACATACGTATGCATCTCATCATCATGGTTCTATAACACACATACGAATTTCTTCATCATAGCTCTATAACATACGTATGCATCTCATCATTCTCAGATTCAGCAGGATCTCCAATAACAATAATATACTCAAATCATACTAGTATTCAAACATCTCTATGCGCAACTAGTCTTTTAAACCCTCATGTCAGCAAGGCATACATAAACACCAAACTATCAATATATCCTCAATAAATCATAATTATCATTGTCTGGCACTAGGGCAGTTTCAATAGTAAGATTACTTACCTCGATACTAGATTTAGATATCGATCCAGTCTTCAATAATCAATCTTTGAATTCAATTCCCCAATGAAGCCTGAGCAACAACCACCCTCAAGATTCCAATCTCCAAATTCTTCCTTCAATCAGACCTTGCTTCCAACTTTTAATCCTTTTCTCTTGTAAAATTTTCAATTCACAAAGAATTTAACTCACCCCCTTCCACAATGAAGTTAATTCTTGACATTAATTTCAAATTAAATTTGGGTCCTCTTCCAAAATGAAATTAATTCTTAACATTAATTTAAAACTAAATTTGTGTGATATAACCCCCTTCCAAAACGAAATTAATTTCTGCCATTAATTTCCAAATTGAATAATATAAACATCAATAGTTAAATTCCGCAATTACACTTTAGTCCAAAAATTCCAAAAATGCCCTCAATTAATAAAAATTACTAAAATTACACAAATAATAAAAATTCGGGGTGTTACAGTTTTGTTTCAATGATTAAGCTTCTTGAAATTTGTTAATGTTTGAATGAAATTAGTTAAAAAAAAAAAACATGTACTTGGTTGATAGTCTTGCTTGGTGTGGTTCAAGTGTATATCAGAACCACTTTGTTAATGTTTTAGGTCTTATTGTTGATTATGGTTAAATTTACAAGCTTATGGTTATGTAATTTTTCCTTGTTATTGTTTTTTTTGTAGATTAAGTTGCAAATCATGGATAAGTCATGGATGAAAATGAATAAAATGTCAACTGAGTATGGTTTAGGGGTTGAGATGCTTATTAAAAATGGTCTACAACCGAATGTCATGAGTTGTCTATGTTTGAAGTGTGTGAATGCAAAGACTTTAAATGTGAACACAATGAGAGATCACTTATTTTTTAATGGAATAGATCAAAGTTATCAGATATGGACTTTTCACGGTGAATCATTATCGATTAAGAGAAACAATGAAAAATTGTCTACTAGTGAAAGAGACAAAGTTGATGAGGATGATGTTGATGTTGATGACACAATTGGAATGTTTGAGGCTGCATACAACTATTTTAATAAAAAAATCCGATAATTTTGAAGAATTATTAGATGATGCAAAGAAATCACTATACCAAAATTGTAAAACTTTTTCCAAAATATCTACATTGGTAAAGTTATATAATTTGAAAGCTAAATTTGGATGGAGCGATAAGAGTTTCACTAAGTTGTTGGAATTAATTCATGACATATTACCTAGTCCTAATGAAATTCCAACTTCTACTTATGAAGCAAAAAAGATGTTGGGTACTCTTGGAATGAAGTATGAGAAGATTCATGCATGTAGCAATGATTGTTGCTTGTTTAGAAAAGAACTCTCTAATGCAAATGTATGCCCCATTTGTGGTACGTCAAGATGGAAGTTACATAAAAATTTAAAGGAAATGGCTAAGAATATCCCAGCAAAAGTCATGTGGTATTTCTCCCCAATTCCAAGATTTGAAAGAATGTTTCGAAGTAAAGAAACATCAAGTTTATTGTCGTGACATGCTAAAAAAAAAAAAAGAAACAGATGGTTTATTAAAACATCCCAAAGATGCCCTATCGTGGAAAAAAATAGACAATTTGTGGCCAGGATTTGGGTCAGAACTTAGAAATCTTTGTCTTGCTCTTTCAACAGATGGGTAAATCCACATGGAGTTCTTAGTAGTAGATATAGTTGTTGGCCAGTGATGTTAGTGACATATAATCTACCTCCATGGTTGTGCATGAAGCGAATTTTTTATGTTGACTATAGGGGTGTTCAAATAACCCGACAACCCGAACAACCCGGACTACCCAACCCAAAATATAAGGGTTCGGTCGGGTTAGTTTTGTTCTTGGGTGGGGTTGGGTTGAATTTTTCTATTTTTATTAGGTTGGGTTGGATTGTGGATTGGCTAAAAAAAATTTGGGTTAACCCAATCCAACCCCAATTTATATATATATATATTCCCCTTTGTTTAAAGTTTGATTTCTTTGTATTGATTGATTTTTGAATTTTTAATATTTTTCTTTCAAAATTATTATGATATTTGTCTTTATTTAAAGTTTACAATAAATATCATAGATATTTGGTATTTAGCATCTTAACTTTATGGGATTTTAGTTATTAATCATGTGATGTATATAAATTTACATATTTTTTATTAAAAATAAAAATAAAAATAAGTTATAACCCGACAACCCAACCCAAAGTTTAAGGGTTGGGTTGGGTTGGGTTGGAAACTTTATTTGGGTCATTTGGGTTGCCAATCGGGTTGGTCTAAAAGTACCCTTAACCCAACCTAACCCAACCCATGTACACCCCTGGTTGACTGTACCAATATCTGGTCCTAAACAATCGAGAAATGACATAGGTGTTTATTTAGCTCCGATAGTAGATGATTTGAAAAAACTTTGGAAAGATGGGGTAGAATGTTACGATGCATATGAAGAACAACATTTCATGCTTAAAGCTATTTTATTATGGACCATTAATGATTTTCCTATGTATGGTAACTTATGTGATTGTACGGTTAAGAATATCATGCATGTCCAATTTGTGGAGAGAAATTCATCCACTTATTTACTAAAAGGAAGAAGATGACATATCTCGGGCATCGCAAATTTCTACCATGCCATCATCCATATAGGAAACAAAAGAAAGCTTTTAATGGCACACGAGATTTAGAAGTTGCTCCAAAACTATTGAGTGGGGAAGAAATTCTTGCAGAAACAAGTAAATATCAATATTCATATGGTAAGAAAACTATCAAGGAAAAGCACAGTGGAGATAGCCCTTCAACTTATTGGAAGAAAAAATCTATTCTTTTTTAGTTAGAATACTGGAAGTATCTTGACGTGCGACATTGTTTTGACGTGATGCACATTGAAAAGAATGTATGTGCAAATCTTATTGGCACATTGCTTGATATTCCTGGTAAAACGAATTGATGAAATAAAAAACTTCGATTAGATTTGGGTGGAATCGAACATTAGATTAGAGTTAAACCCCTCAAGTAGAGAGAAAAAATGCTTTTTTACCTCCGCATGTTATATCATTAACACGAGCTCAGAAATTGAGCCTTGTAAGATAACTATCAGAAATTCAGAGAAGTACCTGAGGATTTTCATCTTTCATCGATACAATTCCAAATTTTTAAGGTGCTC